>NC_090265.1:1563535862-1563835862 GCF_040414725.1 Anabrus simplex
TCAATCCTGAAATTAATAACAGACTAAGTAAAGGTACAATTTTTCTTTTTTTTGCTAGTGGCTTTATGCGCACCGACACAGTTAGGTCTTATGGCAATGATGGGATAGGAAAGGCCTAGGAGTTGGAAGGAAGCGGCCGTGGCATTTGCCTGGTGTGAAAATGGGAAACCACAGAAAACCATCTTCAGGGCTGCCGACAGTGGGATTCGAACCCCCTATCTCCCGGATGCAAGCTCACAGCCGCGCGCCTCTACGCGCACGGCCAACTCGCCCGGTGTACAATATTTTATCACCAAGTCAGAGAGCTTTTATGGGATGACAAAGTACCCAAGAGAACGAAATTAACATTATATAAAGAGTATTTCATACCAATTGTAACATACAGACTAAAAATGCTGGTAACTAATAAGAGACAAGATAGTAAGATCCAAGCAGTAAAAATGTTTTTAAGAACATCGGTTAAAAAGACAAGAAAAGATAAAATTCAAAATATTAAAATCAGAAAAGAGCTAAATATAAAACCGTTAGTACAGAAAATACAGAAAGCAAGACTGAGATGGTTCGTACATGTAAAAAGAATCGGAAAGGAACGGGTAAAAACAAAGGGAATTGGAAAGAGAAGTTAAGGGAAAAAGACCAGTTGGAAGACTGAGAAGAAGGTGGATGCTGGATTGGATGTGGCAGAAGTAATGGAGCAGGAAAAGTGGAAGGACAGAAAGGAGTGGAGGAGGCTTGTTAACCACACCCGGGTGACTGGAGTGAGAATTGATGATGATGATGAGTCTTACAATGTGACGTATTTATAAAGGTTGTTACGTGGTCTTCATAAAAGTTAAAGCTATATCAAAGTAGGGAAGTGACTGTATGAAATTATAGTGAATTTTCGATAACAACAGTCCGTCATTATAAATCATGCCATAACCAAGACAAGATATTTTGAGAATAGGATGCTGTAGGTAATGTTACGTATGCCAGAGTATTGTTTATATGGAGGTAGATTGCCTATTGTCATAAATGAAGCAGTTGAAGTTGAAAACGGATAAAAAAATATGTATGTGGAAGACGTACCTGATATTGAAAGAATACATACTGATCCACAAGTTGAATTTATTGAAAGATGGGATGAGTTGTGCGTCAATAGGAGTTAAATAAGATGAATATTTAAATGTGTTTCATTGGATATATGAGGTGAAATAAGTGAACAGGAATATGCAATGATATTATACGGTGATATGAAGGAAATGTTGGATAAATAATGATAATGTTGCGATGATATAGATAAAACAAAGGAAATGGTGATAGATGAAAGAATTTATTGACGCAGACACAGATCTATAATATATTATTCATTTTCCATGTAGAATTGATATTAATGCAATACTGTTAGATAATAATTAGTTAATTTTAAATTGTAACCACTGAAAGCTACATAGGAAGAAACTATTCTTATTCTGCATATGTCTAACTTAAAAAAACTTGAAGAAAATGCAGAGATTTTCGTTATCGTGATAAAGAAAATAGATTATAATTATAATGAAAGACATTATTATCTACAAGACCATATAATTAATTGAAATGATTCCTACCCACGCAAATTTGTAAATATTCGTTAATTTATTCATTATTCCTTCTCATGCCAAGGCGAAGTTAAATTAAATATCCCGCTCTATGATGATTATTTAAAGTTACAGTAGAAGTCCGCTATAGCGAGTACGGCATATAACGAGAACTCCGTTATAGCGACGACTTTTTTCTGCCCCTTCAAAATTCTTCGGTTACAGCGAGAACCCTATCACTGGCGCATCCGTTATTTCGAGCAATTAAGCGCGCGCGCGATTTTTTCCGTTACCAACATTTATACACCCCAGCAATGATATTGCGTGCGATAGATTACCTTCGGCATCGTTTCCTCGCTATGTGCACTAGCGATTTATCTCGTCTACATTGGAAGGCGATGTCGGAGTCGATTAGTAATACCCGCCGACAGCTGTTCCGTAAAGAAAATTTGAAAAGAAAGAGAACATATTTTTGTAATAAATGCGTAAATAACGTGTCCGATAACGGTTGTTAACTTGTTAAAAAATTAAGGCCGACTAAACTACCGCTTAATTTTGAGGCTAAATACTGCAATTAAGTAAGAATGGGATAAACCTCGAGATATGGCAGTGCGCTTAATTGATTTCAG
Source organism: Anabrus simplex (assembly GCF_040414725.1). Taxonomy (NCBI): domain Eukaryota; kingdom Metazoa; phylum Arthropoda; class Insecta; order Orthoptera; family Tettigoniidae; genus Anabrus; species Anabrus simplex. The sequence continues at coordinate 1,563,538,048 of NC_090265.1, forward strand.
AGGTTAGTTTATATTTTGTCGCGTCTGGTTAATTTACGGAAAGGCTAGTATGAAAATTTATAGTGAGAAAGTTATAGTTTCTCTACTGGCGCTTGAAGTGTGTTTTCATCATACGTATAGTACGGTTAAGTTAGGATACGTGACACTGTTTGAATAAGAAAACTGAAATGTTTGCAACAAAATGCGATCGATCATCTTCGGTACGGTATAGTTTTCTCACTTTGTGCATTTGCGATCTCTCTCGTTGACATTCAAAGGCGATGTTGGACTTGATTAGTAACACCCATCGACTGCTATTCTCTAAAGAAAATTCGAAAGGAAAGAGGATAACATGTTTTTGTAATAAATGCGTAAATAACGTGGCCGATAGCAGTTGTTAACTCGTTAAAAATAAAGACTGAAGTAAACGATATCTTCATTTTAATGTAATATACGGAAATTAAGTAAGAATGTGATACACCTCAAGATATGGCAGAGTACATCACTGATTTCACAGGATATTTCATATCTTCTCGTGTCTAGTTACGGCTATTTACATGTAAATTTTTCGCGTGGAGGTTATTTCTCTACATGCGTTTCAAATATGTTTTCATGATAGGCTACATGTACGGTTAGGTTAGGTGACGCTGTTTGAAGAAGAAAGCTGAGGTGTTTGCCACAGAAATCTCTGGAGTGATACCGTATTTTTCCGAATCCAAGACTTTTTTCTCAGAATCTCATGCAAAAACTCAAGGGTTGTTGCATTCGCGGCCTAACAGTAAGTAATTGATACCACTGGCAACTACCACGGTAACCACGTTGCTTCTTTTCACACAAGCACAGAACTCGTTGACAATAAACGACCGCCTCTTTACTACACATCGCTAGCCGCGACAACCGGTTGTGCAGTGCCTGTGTGTTTCTCAAATCTGCAGAATGGCATCAAACCATGCGACCCTTCGAATTCTTAGAAAAGCCATGGCTACTCAGTGGCAGAGTCATAACGCGTCTATTGTACTTGACGCTTAGTAAAATTAAGGTTTATAGACAGCAGGAATATTTTCGTGATGGATAGTCGTATTGTAAAAATACGTGGAAAAGGTATTGCCGGCAAATTTTCTACGGGTTCTAGTCGATATTATGATGCCAATTTTATGTTGATGTTTATTAAACACTCGAAAATGTAAAATAATTGTGCAGGCGCAAGAACATTCGGCATAGGCCTAACTAAAGCCAGTATTTGGCGTTAGCGTGAAGACAAAGAGCTAAAAAAATGCGTACTGTACAAAAAATGCATTCAGTGGTCCGCTAGAAGGACGCTTTAAAGAAATCGAAGATGAAATTGTGAGGTATGTGCACGAAAAACGCAAGGGCCACACCGTGATGCAATAAACTCGTTCGTTGACTTTCAACGTTCGCGATTAGGCCTATACATCACTAGCCCCTGAATTTGGCCGAACCCGACAAGCGAGACGTGCGTGTAGCGGTAGCCGGTTATATCTGACGCTGCGTAAAAGTAACAGCTTTATAGACAGCAAGAATAATTTCCTGATGGATCGTTGTATTGTCGAGACGCATGGAACAGGTATTGCCAGAAAATTTTCAACGAGTTCTTTTCAGTATTATGATGCCAATGTTAAGTTAATGGTCCTTAAACCCGCAAAAATAAGGAATAATTGTGCAGCTACAAGAAAAAAAGAAATACGGCATGACGAAAGTCAATGTACGGCGTTTAAAAACAGCTTAATGTACAACAACAACAAACTTCTTTTTGAGCCTGATTTAAATTTTTTGAAGGGAAAAGTGGGGTTCATCTTGGATTCGGAGAAATACGGTACTATATTTTTTTCGGATTACGAAAAATAACACACAAGTAAGCCGTAGTGTGGATATCATCTGCGGAAACACAAGTTTTGAACAAAATGATTGTCGTTTCATACAGATTTTTATGTGCATGAAGGGTTTTCCAACTTTTATACAAAATCGGATGTAACGACAATCCGTTATAGCGAGTAAATTTTTCGCTGTTATGAATTCTCGCTATAACGGACTTCTACTGTATATGATTTAAAAAGGATTACATATGAATAATTCAAGAATAATGTTCAGATTTAATTAATTAATTTGGGATTTTTTAATTGAGACTTTAACAAACTTCTTTATCCATCATATTAATTTATTTTTTCTCTTGAATAAATATTAGTTTGTAAGATAAACCTTGACATTATTTATATAGCATTGGTATAGTATGTAAGTTTAGATTAACGCAATTACATTTTGAATAATCGTCGTTACATTTGGATATTGGTGGAGACGTAATGGTGAGTAATCGTATTTCTCTTATATTTGGATTCACGTTAAAATATATAAATATAAAACATTTTATTATTAACGTTTACCCTGAAATGCCTACGAACCTAGTCATGGATTTCTTCGATGCCAAGCATCCTGGACGCGGGAGACAGCGCAGTACCCAGGACGGAGATGGGAAATGTTGAAGATGAATGGAAAGGATTTAAGGAAGCGCTGGTTGGATGTGCAGTGAAGGTATGTGGTAGAACGTCAGGAAATGTGAAAGACAAAGAGACACACTGGTGGAACGATAGGGTACAGATTAAAGTGAAGGAAAAGAAAATGGCATGGAAAGCATGGCTGAAGAAAGTAGAAGAAAATATGTGGAGGCAAAGAATTTGACCAAGAAAGTAGTGGAGGAAGAAAAGGGGAAAAGCTGGGCCTTATTTACACAGAAATTGAGAGATGATATGCAGGGCAGCAAGAAATTAATGTATGGTGTTTTAAGAAACAAAAAGAGAGATCAAGTAAACACCAGATGTGTGAAGGATGAAGGCGGCATAATATTAACAAAGCCAGAAGAAATAAGAAGTAGCTGGAAAGAGTATTTTCAGAAGGTGCTGAACATGAGACAACCAGGAAAGGCAATTAGTTGATGAAGAAAGGGATAAAGAAATTACAATGAATGAAATTAAAATGGCAGTAAGAAAGATGAATGGAAAAACTGCTGGAATAGATGAAGTTTCAGTGGAGATGATAAAAGCAGCTGGAGCAGTAAGCCTGCAGTGGACATATCGAGTTCTCAGGATTGTCTGGGGGAATAAGGATGTCCCCGAGGATTGGCAAAAAGGAATAATCATCCCAATTTTCAAGAAAGGCGATAAGAAAGTATTGAAGAACTACAGAAGAATTACTCTGATATCCCATGTTGCTAAGATAAAAAAATGGAGAGGATACTGGAAAGTAGGATAAGGTTGAGGGTTGAAAATCAGATACAGGAAAATCAGTTTGGTTTCAGAAGTGGAAGGTCAACCAACAGTAGAGCCCGTTTTCATTATGAAACAACTGCTGGAAAAGAAATGGGAGTACGGGAATGATATGGTAATAACATTCATTAACATTGCCTCAGGACTAAAGTTTGGGACAGTCCGATGCAAAAGGGAATTGGACAGGGATTAATAAAAATGATCACGGCAATGAACCTGAAATACTTGTTCCGAATGAGTAAATTGACAATACCAATATAGTTGGTCCGTAATTGGACATTATTAATTTTCCAGCTAACTCATTCCTGGTTGCCAGTGTTTGGCCCCAATGTGCTAAGTTCGGCTCATCAATCGGTACACACTAGCCATGTGTCTTGGTAGGTGTGCTATTTACCAACTGCTGAGCCCAACTTAGCACACTGGGGCAAAACACTGGCAACCAGGAATGAGTTTGCTGGAAAATGTAAAATGACCAATAACCGACCAATTATATTGGTATTATAAATTTACTCATTCGGAACAAATATTTCAGGCTCCTTATGGGAATCAACATCTGTATCATCTGATGGCCAGGCAGGCATCAATTTTTGAAAATGAGACAAAGTCTCTCATAGTGCATTGGCACTACCGGTAGCTCCAAGTAGCCTGTGCAGATGCCTCTACAGTATGCACTAGCCATGCGTGTTGGTAGGTGTGCTATTTACCAACTGATGAGCCCAACTTAGCAGCACACTGGGGCAAAACGCTGGCAACCAGGAATGAATTAACTGGAAAATGTATAATGTCCAATAACTGACCAATTATACTGGTATTATAAATTTACTCATTCGGAACAAATATTTCAGGTTCCCTATGGGAATCTACATCTGTATCATCTCAAAAGTTCTCCAAAGCATTAAATATTCAATTCTACCCGTCACTAACCAAAAGCAGATTGAAAAGAGAAAATAAACCCATCAAAATGCCAGAAATTTCTCTTTATTTGTGACCTAAAGCTGAACTGGAAAGCACGCTCGCTGCACAAACCAGTGCAAATCTGAAATAATATGAACTCAAATTTTACGCTGCGCAAATATAGCAATTGCTATTTTTATAAGGACTTTTTAACATAAAAATGAAAACGTAAAAATCTCCATCTTATATTAGGACCAAAACAGTAATGGTCTAATATATATATATATAAAGTGTAACATTTCTTCTTGACTCGAGAACGCAATTGGATCCAATCATATTAAAATACTACATTCTAAGAAGGAGCAATTTTGATTCCTATCTGAAAGACCAACGACTATATTATATAGTGCCCTGTGGGAAGTACCAAAAACCTGTTGGGCAATATGATTAAAATAAGTCAAAAATAAGCTTTTTTTTTTTTCTTTTCTTACAACTTGCTTTACGTCTCACCGACACAGGTCTTATGGCTATGATGGGAAAGGAAGGGCCTAGGAGTGGGAAGGAAGCGGCCACGGCCTTAATTTTTTTTTTTTTGCTAGGGGCTTTACGTCGCACCGACACAGATAGGTCTTATGGCGACGATGGGATAGGAAAGGCCTAGGAGTTGGAAGGAAGCGGCCGTGGCCTTAATTAAGGTACCATATTCAGGGCTGCCGATAGTGGGATTCGAACCTACTATCTCCCGGATGCAAGCTCACAGCCACGCGCCTCTACACGCACGGCCAACTCGCCCGGTACGGCCTTAATCAAGGTACAGCCCCAGCATTTGCCTGCTGTAAAAATGGGAAACCACAGAAAACCATCTTCAGGGCTGCCGACCGTGGGGTTCGAACCCATCTCCCGGATGCAAGCTCACAGCTGCGCGCCCCTAACCGCACAGCCAACTCACCGGGTAAAATAAACATCCAACCAAGGATATAATGTAGATGTTTTATAAGTACAAAAATTGGACGAAACTCGTTCAGTCTTAAAGTACAGCTGTCGAAATACGCTCTGTCTCCTTCCAATAGTTGTGACCACCCTGCTTTACGATTTCCGAGGATTCCCTAAATAATACCAGCTGATGTTGATGCTAAGATGGTCCCTTAAGCAAGTTCACCGCCAATCGCTTTCCCAGTATAGTACTTCCTCTAATTATCGCAATGACGGGACATTACCGTAAAATCCATAGGTATGTCTTAGCCGTCCTTTTGTGAGATAATTTTTCTTTTTTTCAATGCTTGATCGAGAATTTAGCGTTGATGGGACTGAAATTTCTGGACGGTTGATCCGGGAAATAGTTTCTTCAAGGAACGGATAATGCGGGATTTTTACTACATGATTTAATTAGGATGATCATGGTATCATATAATTTGAACCAATAATCCAGGAAAACGTAGTTTCCGGAAACGGATAATCGAGGTTTCACTGTACTCTGAAAGTTTCTGCATGAAATGGCTACCTTTAACATGGAAGAGTTAAAGAAAAGATACAATTTTTGGAGAAGAGTGACTCATTTTGGAGATTAATAAAGGACACATCAACTTTAAATTTATGAAGTGACTTGTCTGATAGTTTGACAGACATAACAAATGATCTTGATGTTGAACCTTCTACTTCATGTATCTGAATAAAGTTGCACATTTAAAAAGATTATAATATTCATATCAGCAGTATATTAGCATGGGATCTGTAATTTGCATTTCCAATTATTAATAACCGCTAATGTGCTAAGGAGTACCCCAGAAGTGACTAGCATCTCTTGTGTCTCCAGGGAGGTGTGAGAAGTGAATAGAGATCAACGCTTCACAGGCCGACACAGGAGTTCCCTGGTAAATGGTGAAATAATGATGAGAAGAAGAAGAAGAAGAAGAAGAAGAAGAAGAAGAAGAAGAAGAAGAAGAAGAAGAAGAAGAAGAAGAAGAAGAAGAAGAAGAAGAAGAAGAAGAGCTTTGAAGTGAGTATGCAGTATCTGCTTGCCACCTTCCTTTACAAGAAGCTGCTTCGCCTGTACAAGACATGGCTATAAATGCTGTGCTCACTTGCTAGTGGTAAAGATAGATCAGAAAAGACCTGATGAAATTGCTAGTTATTCACTTTACCATCCAGTCAAAAATTCAATGCTACAGTATTTCCTCTATCACATTTAACACTTTTTTCAATATATTTTTTAATCTGAATAAAAACACACTAACCAATGCAAACATCATGCATAAAAATTATGTTAAGAACATAGTTACCGATGCCGTGTGCTGTCCCAGTGAAAGTCACAATAGGGAGCAGCAAGAGCCTGTAAATGTACTGCAGCCCGTGATCTGGTAGCTGGACTGTTCAGTAGGAACAACAAAACTCCACAAAGTGATTCGGCAATTCTAGGCATTTGGCAGTCGAGAATATTCCGCGAGATTGCACTCACCCCACCACACAACATGAATACTTCAGAATTCAATACACCTGTAACATAGCAATAATGTCTTATCATATGTGCACACATACATATATAAAAAATATTTTCACACAAGATATTGAAAAGAAAAAACTCCCATCATCATTTGTAAGAACAACAATCACAAGAATGAGTCTGAAAGTGGCAAATTCCAGTGCTCTCAGCATTGAAGTATTTGGGTATACCACCAACAAGCCTAATAACTGAATGTCCACAGAAATGCATTCCTCAGTTTCTACATCAATGTGGGTAAGTAGAACAGCCAATTGAATACAAATTTCTTTTGAACCCCACACAAGTGACAAGGTAAGGGAATTTTCCAATCAGGGAATAATCACAAACTTCTCCAATTTTTAAATGCAGCATTCAAAAAGAGAGAGAAGAAATCATTTCACATACATTTTTTGCAGCCATGTATGTCAAGGAGCATGGCTTCCAAACATAAAGTAGATCAGTTTGATTGTGCAGGTTTTTGCACAGTTCTAAAAGCAGACAGTAGGCCTACTGATGAGGTGTTTTCTTTATTAGATCATAAGTGCATACATACTGAAGAAGAGGACAGTGAAAGTGATTCTGAGACTGAAATAGTTCAACATGAACCAAGTGTCTAGTACAACATTCAGAATGTGACTCAGCCACCTTAGTTCATTGAGAATGGTGCACCAAGACAAAGAGTTGCTTTTACAGGAGTATATTCGATAAATATAAACTTTAGTGATGTACAGAGTGTTGAAGGATAATTTGTAGATCATGATATATTCCAGTCATTATGTAAACAGACTTTGTATCTTCGCCAACTTTTAGCTGCCAACCCTAACCTAAAACTATGATCCCGAGCCAGAAGCTGGACAGGCACAAATGCTGATGAAATGAAAAATTTTTCTTTTTCCACAGGGTGTTCACAAACCAGAAAAAGGTCTCTACTACACAAAACGTGGAAGTACAGCAACTCCAAAATTATGTCTGAAAAGTGATTCCACCTGCTTTTGAAATTCACTTTGCAGATAATTCAAAGTTTGATCCTCAAATCCATAATAACAAAACTGTACAAAATACAGCCAATCCTTGCCCTTCTCAAAAAAAAGTCCTTAATCTATACTTCCAAATACAGTAGAAGTCTGTTATAGCAAGAATTCATCATCATCATCATCATCATTTTCATGAACATTTTACAGTTCCAGTTTCCCGGGTACTCTTGGTGAGCCTCTTCCATTCTGCCTTATTGAGATACATTCTGTTGTTAATGACGTCCTCCAGTGTCCTTCCCCGATCTGCAATAGTATCTTTACGATGTCCATCCAGTGGGTTCTTGGTTTTCCCACCATCCGTTTCTTTGCCACATGTCACTCCAAGTTAACATATGCTGTCCTTGTTGGCTTCATCCTCATTACATGCCCAAACCACCTCTATCTGGACATGCTGATCCGATCTAACAATGATGTAACAATCCCAGCTTCCTTCCTAACCACATCATTCCTCAACCTGTCCAGTTTGTTTTTTTGAATTGTGGACCTAAGGAACTTCATCTCGGATGCCTTGAACCTTGATGAGTCTTTCTTGGTGAGGGTGCAGGTTTCAATACCATAGGTTAAGATTGGTATGAAGTACTGATTGAACATCACCAGCTTTGATTTTGTTGGTACTTCAGGATCCCAGAGAAGTGTTCGTACTTGCTGGTAAAAGTGAGAGCTCTTCTGCACTCTATTTGCCACCTCCTTTGTGGCTAGTGTATCTCGAGATTACACTGCCGAGGTATGTAAAGTTTTCCACTCTTTCTAGTGGATGGTTTCCCTAGCATGATGTTCACTGGTCGTCCCTCTCTGTTCATTGCCATCACTACTGTTTTGAGTTTGCTCATCTTGAGATTGAAGTCCTGGAACTTAACCTTCCATTTATTGAGTCTTGACTGTACTTGTTCCTTAGTTTCTCCCCAGATCATAACATCATCAGTGAGAATTTTAGCGAGAATTCATAACAGCAAAAAATATACTCACTTTAGCCGATTGTCGTTACATCCGATTTTTTATAAAAGTCAGGAAAACCCCCATATATATTAAAATCAATATGAAACAGCAATCAGTTTGTTCAAAACTTGCGTTTCCATGGATGATGTCCACAATACGGCTTACATGTTTGTCATTTTTCGAAATCCAATACTAGGTGAAAGTGTATGTTTAATTCCATTCTGAAAAAAATATAACACCTTACTTCTCCAAATCCAAGACGACCCCACTTTTTGCTTCAAAAAATTTAAATCAGGTTCAGAACGTCCTTTGTAAAATTGTATGAATGCCTTTGATGTACAGTACGCATTTTTAGACTATTTTTAAATGCCAAACATTAGCTTTCATTATGCCGTATGTTTTTTTTTGCAGCTACATAATTATTCTTTATTTCTGTGGGTTTAATGGCCATTAACTTAAAATTAGCATCATAATACCCAAGAGAATCCGTTGAAACTTTGCCAGCAATACCTATTCCTATTCCATGCATCTACGACAGGAACGTAATATTCGTCTCAACCAACCAGACAAATCGGCAATAGCTGAGCATGCTCTATCGTCGGGTCATGATATCATGTTCCAAGATGCTTGAACTCGTACCCACACTAGACACTACAGGTCCAGGATTATACGGGAAGTTGTGGAAATACGTAGAAATCCTAACAATTTCAACAGGGACACCGAATATCAATTAAGTAATACCTGGTTGCCAGCCATTAAGAATTTACCTAGGTAGTTCCCTTCCCTGTCCTTTCACAATTGTTATTTCATCTCTGTGTTTTCCAAATTCATGCGTTCCTCGTCGCCAGATTTTTCATTCCAGGCTAGTGTCTACGTCATACACCTGTCAATGTCATATGTTATGTACACACGTTATGTGAACCGCTTAGACTGTTTCTGATGGTTCGGTCAGCTTCCGCTTTGAACGCTAGCGTTGTGCCACATCCTGGGAGCCATCTGGTGGCAAATGAACGTACCATTTCCACTTCTATTATAATGTCTAAATTTTAAAGAGTCATTGTTTAAGAAGCCTTTCTCGTGGACAGTCGAGATTTCTTCCAAGGACGCAGAGCACAGTTCTCTGTGAAACGTAAAGAATTTTACCTTATTTTCTTGACACGGCATAAGCCCAAAAGCCTATACATATCATGTCTAAAAGTACGGACTGTGAAAGCATCAATGGCAACAATGTAAATAACGTTAGTAACCCGTCATTGAAGTATAATAATATCTATCATATTACATTAAACTAACTGTATACATATTTATGCAGGAAATACACACATTAAAAAATGGTTTGTGTCACCTTGGACCAAAGAGTTCCTGACTCTTTTCAAAAAAATAAAGAGACAGAGTGGTACCATATCGGCTCAACAAAACAACAAATGAGAGCCCTTATGACAATACATCTTTGGTTCCTCAATTTGAGTTACTTAATACAGCACACACCAGTAACTTTAATACCAGGTAATATGCCCCCATGCATTGATGCATGCTTGAATTCTTCTTGGCATACTGTCCACTAGTTAATAAAGGTAGTGTTGGTCCAAACTGTCCCACTCCTCAATGGTAATTCAGCATGGATTTCACAGAGTGGTTGGTGGGTGTGGCGTCCATAAACAGCTTTCTTAATTTATTCAAGGCAACTTTGATGGGGTTCATGTACAGAGAACATGGTGCCCACTTTAGTAGAGTGATATTGTGATTATGTAGGAAGTCATTAACAAGAACTGCACGCAGTGATATTGACCTGCATGACTAGGACAGGCGTACAGTGGCCCCATATACTGCCACCCCAAAACATCACAGAACCACCACATTGCTGCACATGCAGGACAGTGTGTCTGATACGTGAAGCCTGACCAGACTGCCTCTAAATACATTGTCGACGATCGTTAGGAACAAGACGAGTGCGACACTCATTGGTGAAAAGGATTTTATACCAATTCTGAAGCAACCATTCAGCATAATATTGGGCCCAGCTGTACCGCACCCCATGATACCTAGGTTTGATAGCTGAGCCTTGTCATGGGTGTCGAGAGTGAAGTTGTGCTTCGTGCAACCTGTTTTTCACAGTTTGATTTGAAACAAGGTGACCTGTATCTACCCAAAGATTGTTATTCAGCAGGGTTCCTCCAAGCTGAAATTCAAAGGTAACAGTCATTAGCTGCAGTCATAGCCCTTGGATGACCTGTGTGAGGCAAGTCATCAACAGTCCCTGTACCACTTCCAGGTTCAAATCACATAACTTTGCCTGCAATCCACACATCGAGCAACTGCCTTTGCTGACCATCCTTCTTGACATAATATGATTATGCCTATATGTATACATGTCAACATTGCACATCGTGCCATCCTAGATGCTCATAAACTGATTAGAACAAACCTCTAATGCTTGAACTGAAATACTGCCTCCCATTCGAGCGTGGCATTCTGCCTGGAAGTACATGCAGTTATGAGTAGAGTATGTTTACAAACATCCTAAGGATCATCTTTCTGGTCTGCATAGCACATGCCAAGATAGCAACACTGTTAAATGACACAACGAGGTGATGCAAAACTTTTTTTGACATGTACTTTTAAAAATCATGAAGTGGGGAAAATGCATGGTTTGCCATGTAAAGAATTTGGTACCCAGTTCAGGGGTTATAGACAAAAAAAATTCAACAAATCCACAATTCGAGCAAATACTCCTACAAAGGACACAGTGTGATGAAAACAGAGCAGGAAGATCTCAATGTCAGTGAGTTATTTACTGAATAATTTACTTATCAGTTTTTACATATTACATGTTAGTTGTTTTTGTTAAGTGCTCTTACACTATAATACAAAGAAGTTAACTACTGTATTATTCCTCCCTATATACCGGGTGGTTCACCAACCACTCGCGATTTACTTTTATGCATCCTACTGCGTTTACTACAATTCTGGAATACATCGGCCCCTCTCCCTAAACTGTGTTAATAGAACGAGTTGTGTGGTCAAAGGCTAAAAATCATCAAGAATCACGACCGCCACTATTAATTAATTGTATCCTGAATGAACCCATAAAACCAGCACAGATACGAAGAATACGTACCATATTTCTCCAAATCCAAGACATCTTTTTCTCAGAAACTCATGGGAAAAAATCAAGGGTCATCTTGCATTTGTGACCTAACAGTAATGAACACCACCAGCAGCTACCACGGTAACCACGCTGCTTCCTTTCACCCTCCACACTCGCATAAAACTCAACTTTCAATGTCCGCATCTTTTATTAGGCCTATAGGCTACATTGTTAGCCACGGCAGCCTCTGCGTAACATCACTGGTTCTTGGGAAATAGTGAAGAGAGAATGACATTCTACTTCGCAGGAGACAGGCTCACAGTGCGGGCACCCGAGCGAACGATAATCCCCTGAATAGATTAAAAAGTGTCCCTGCATTAGCCTCTACAAAAATGTTTCTCAAATCCGCAGAATGACATCAAAACATGCGAGCCTTAGAATTCTTAGAAACTGATTTCTTTTTTTTAATGCTATTTGTTCGGGGCGTCAACCCATGTGGATCTTTTGCCCCTACTGGCACCATATTGTATGAACCTGCGTGTAATTGGAATGGAGGTAGTGTGGAATGTTGTGTGTGAGGAAAGGAAGATTAAGGATGTCACAAACACCCAGTCCCCAAGCCAGGGATATTAATCATTACAATTCAAAAACCCTGACCTGGCCGGGAATCAAACCCGGGGCCGCCGGGTGACAGGCGGACGCGTTGCCCCCTACACCACGGGACTGCACAACTGAATGGTTCTTCAGTGGCAGAGTTATAACGTGCCTGCTGTACCCAACACTCAGTAAAATTAACAGTTTTACAGACAGCAGGAATATTTTCATGATGGATCGTCGTATTATAAAGACACGTGGAACAGGTATTGCCAGCAAATTTTCAAAGGTTTCTTGTAGATATTACGATGCCAATTTTAAGTTATTGGTTATGAAACTCGTGGAAAAAGAGAATAATTGTGCAGTTACAAGAAAATACAGCATAACTAAAGCCAATGTTCCAGGTTAACGTGAAGACAAAGACAGGTTAAAAATGCATAATGTACAAAAAATGCATTCAGTGGACTGCAACAAGGACGCTTTAAAGAAGTGGAAGATTAAATTGTGAGGTACGAGAGTGAAAAACGCAAGGGTGGAATTGCCATACCACAGTGCAATAAAATCGTTAACCTTCAAAATCTGTGTAATCATTATACATTGCTAGCTGCTGAAGTCGGCCAAAGCCTGCAAGCGAGACGTGTGTCTAGCGGCATATTATAGATAAGAAAGGTTCCCCCTTATCAATACAAGTTTTATTTATATAAGATTCTACTTACAGTACCGGTTTCGACTTTTTATACATTCATCCTCAGCTGTACATTAGTACCTTCACATAAGTCAAAGTTGGTTAATATGCCTTGCCTAGTAGAAAAGTCATGATAATGGAATGTGTCCAATGTTCAAATTGGGCATGTTTCAAAGTAAAAACTGACTATATGTACAATCTAAAAATGAGTGTGGGTATATCTTTTAGGCTTACAATTCGTGTGGATTAACTTATTTTAAAAGTACAGGTACATAAACACCTTAAAATATATAGTACATATTAAATCACATATTAAAATGTACAGTTCATGCTTTTTTTTTTGCTAGGGGTTTTACGTCGCACCGACACAGATAGGTCTTATGGCGACGATGGGATGGGGAAAGGCCTAGGAGTTGGAAGGAAGCGGCCATGGCCTTAATTAAGGTACAGCCCCAGCATTTGCCTGGTGTGAAAATGGGAAACCACAGAAAACTATCTTCAGGGCTGCCGATAGTGGGATTCGAACCTACTATCTCCCGGATGCAAGCTCACAGCTGCGCGCCTCTACGCGCACGGCCAACTCGCCCGGTACAGTTCATGTTAAAAACCATTATGATGACTAGGAACACTTCATTAAAATGAGGTTAACATCTTGCGTTTGTCGATTGTCTTATTTTTATCCAATATGAATGGAGAATGTCCGTGCTTGTATTCACAGGCGGTGCTCTCTTGGGGTTCTGCTATGTGTTAGGCTTATCCACTAGTTTGATTAATAGAATCTTCAGTTATTGATGACAAGTCTAATGTGTAACCAGAGGTAGATATGTGCAGCTGTGATTGAAAGTTGCCTTAAAGTATCAAAGTACAGTCTGCTTTGGTGCATAAGTGTCAATTGCAGAATGGTGGTTCTTTTCTCGTCTATAATTGCTGGCGTATGTTATTGCTGTCGTGGTTGAGTTGTGTCCGATTTAGCTGCCTGGTGTGTACACGATAGTCTAAAAAATGCATACTGTACAAGAACCTTCGTATGATTTCACAAAGCACATTCTAAGCCTGATTTAATTTTTTTTTTAAGGAAAAATTGGGGGTCGCCTTGCATTCAGGATCCTCTTGGATTCGGAGAAATACGGTACCTTACAACAGGAGATGCATACACAGACCAGAAACAGGTATTATACAGGCTAGAAACTGTGCGCTGTATGTGAAGCCTCACAATAGCTCACTTGGCCGGGGCGTGGTGAGATTGTGATCATGGACGGTGCTCGAAGGTTCGAATCCCATGCAAGTTTTCTTGTTTGTTTTTACAGCCAGATGACTGGGATATGGAAAGGTTGCATACTTGATAGCTTTCACAGACTGATTTGTTCATTTGGCCCTGTAAAGGGCCATTGGTACAGTGGCAGTTGTCATGGAGCTTGCTTGAAAGAGGCTAGGAAACATGCAACAGTATCTCAGTTACCTACGTCTTTTAACGCAGTACCTGCTTACCGACAAAAAGGACTCTTAATGGGAGCCCCAGCATCAGGAATATTGGCTAATATATACTTAGACTATTTGGAACACACGAAAATTATTAATCAAATAGAGGGTTTGGATTTTTGGACACGTTATGTGGACGATGTTTACGCTATAATAGATAACAGACTCACCGATAGCAATAAAGTTTTAAATATATTGAATAATTTGGATTCCAATATAAAATTCACTTTAGAAGAAGAAGTAGAAAGATCACTGAATTTTCTGGACATAGTCACAACAAGACAAGAAAAAGGATTTTCTTTCAAAATACACAGAAAATCCACTTTCACACTGACCACTATCAAGAACAACTTGTTACACCCTGAGGCACAGAAAAGATCAGCATATTATAGTTACGTTAACAGAGCGTTTAGTATTCCGTCTTGAACAAGCCGTCTTGAATGGTTTCAACAATAACATGATTGATAAAATTATTAATAAATTTTCGGAGAAGCAACAATCTAAATTAACAGTCGAACCTAGTAAAACTGAAAAATATATCAAGTTCACATATAATAATCCAAACAGACACGTAATAACAAATTTATTTAAGAGAAAAAATTTCAAAATTGCATTTTCCACCAATAACAACATGAAACATAGTATTTTCAACCTTGATACAATAAATCTCTCAGAAAAAGATAATTTTTTTGATTCGGGAATATATAAACTCGCATGCTTTGAATGCAAGAATACATACATAGGACAATCTGGCCGCAATTTTAAAGTTAGATGTTTGGAACATGTGAATGCTGAAAAACATACAAGATTCTCAGCAATGGGATGACACATGACTGCCACAGGTCATAAATTTACCAACATAGAACAAGACCTGACCATCATAAAAAAGTTAAAAAAGGGCAGCTTAATGAACACATATGAAGATCTATACATTCATCTAGATCAACTTGTAAAGAAAAATGATAACCTTAATGAGGCTGTAGAATATAAGAATCCATTTTATTATTAAATTCCAGTATATTTGAAAATGCTTGAGAAAGATCACGAAAAAAGAATAGGAATTTCTCCACCTACAGATAGCCCTACAACTTATTCCTCCTCAGTTAAAGCTATAGGTGACAGCAAGGAAGTTCTTGACACACCTATATCCCCCGCTCCTCCGCCTCCTCAGGTGCAAGAGCAAGGAAGATCGCATCATCAATATTACACCCGATGCAAAACTGTGAAAGAATAACAGGAGTTACTGTTCCAAAGGAAAGCAGGCTTAATAAGATTTGACAACTAGGAATTAGTTATACTTTCATCTGCATTAATAATAAGAGCCAAACTGTGATATCTGGATTTCTTCATTTTGATAATTACTTATAAATTGTATAATTTTTAATTTATAAATTGACCTTTTTTCATGAATTATTAAGAAAAGAAGATTCATTAGGACATATTCTCTACGGAATATTGTACAAGTGTTTCCCTGACGACTGCTTTCTATTGTAGAAATAATTTATATATTTTCTCTTGAGTTATTTGTTTGTTTTAATGTTGTCAAACTTATGTTAATTTTAAGGACACTTCCTCTAAAGCATTACTTTGTCAATTTATATATTTTTCATCTAAACAGTGTTATGTGGCTGAAGATGTTGATAATATACGAAACATGTACCACTTTTGACCATTAAAAATTGCCTTAAGCAATCATTGTATCGACTAGGTGGAAAATAAATAAATACTTAATTGTGAATCTATTGAAGTGCGATACGGACCATGAAGCTGATTTTATGTAACAGATAGGTTTTACGGCGACGATGGTTCAGGAAAGGCCTAGGAATGGGAAGGAAGCGGCGGTGGCCTTAATTAAGGTTCAGCCCCAGCATTTGCCTGGTGTGAAAAAAGGCAACCACGGAAAACCATTTTCAGGGCTGCCGACAGTAGGGTTCATCCAAATCTTGCCAACGCCCAATATTGCTTAACTTCGGAGATCTCAAGGGATCCGGTGTTTCAACAAGGCTACGGCCGTTGGCTGTATAACATACAGGCATTTGAAATACATGGGAGTGTGGTTAGCATTTCCAATCTGACTGAGAAGATAGTAATTTTCAACATACATACATACATACATACATACATACATACATTACCATTATAGACTGTTATGCCTTTCAGCGTTCAGTCTGCAAGCCTCTGTGAATTTACTAAACGTCGCCACAATCCTCGATTTGCAACTAGTGTTGTGGCCTCACTTAGTACTATACCTCTTATATTTAAATCGTTAGAAACTGAGTCTAACCATCGTCGCGTTGGTCTACCTCTACTTCTCTTACCCTCCATAACCGAGTCCATTATTCTCCTAGGTAACCTATCCTCCTCCATTCGCCTCACATGACTCCACCACTGAAGCCGGTTTATGCGTACAGCTTCATCCATCGAGTTCATTCCTAAATTAGCCTTTATCTCCTCATTCCGAGTACCCTCCTGCCATTGTTCCCACCTGTTTGTACCAAAAATCATTCTTGCTATTTTCATGTCTGTTACTTCTAACTTATGAATAAGATATCCTGAATCCACCCAACTTTCGCTCCCGTAAAGCAAAGTTGGTCTGAAAACAGACCGATGTAAAGATAGTTTCGTCTGGGAGCTGACATCCTTCTTACAGAATACTGCTGATTGCAACTGCGAGCTCACTGCATTAGCTTTACGACACATTGATTCAATCTCACTTACTATATTACCATCTTGGGAGAACACACAACCTAAATACCTGAAATTATCGACCTGTTCTAGCTTTGTATCCCCAATCTGACATTCAATTCTGTTGAATTTCTTACCTACTGACATCAATTTAGTCTTCGAGAGGCTAATTTTCATACCATACTCATTGCACCTATTTTCAAGTTCCAAGATATCAGACTGCAGGCTTTCGGCACAATCTGCCATTAAGACCAAATCGTCAGCATAGGCGAGACTGCTTACTAAATTTCCACCTAACTGAATCCCTCTCTGCCATTTTCAGCAGATGATCCATGTAAACTACGAAAAACAAAGATGAAAGATTACAGCCTTGTCTAACCCCTGTAAGTACCCTGAACCAAGAACTCATTCTACCTTCAATTCTCACCGAAGCCCAATTGTCAACATAGGCCTAAATGCCTTTGATTGATTTTAATAATCTACCTTTAATTCCATGCCCCCAGTATAGCGAACATCTTTTCCATCAGTACCCTGTCATATGCTTTCTCTAGATCTACAAAACATAAACACAACTGCCTATCCTCTCGTAGCATTTATCAATTATCTGGTGCATACTGAAAATCTGATCCTGATAGCCTCTCTGTGGTCTGAAACCACACTGGTTTTCATCCAACTTCCTCTCAACGACTGATCGCACCCTCCCTTCCAAGATGCCAGTGAATACTTTGCCTGGTTTACTAATCAATGAGATACCTCGATAGTTGTTGCAATCTTTCCTGTTCCCTTGCTTATAGATAGGTATAATTACTGCTTTTGTCCAATCTGAAGGTACCTTACCAACACTCCATGCTAATCTTACTACTCTATGAAGCCATTTCATTCCTACCTTCCCACTATACTTCACCATTTCAGGTCTAATTTCATCTATTCCTGCTGCTTTATGACAATGGAGTTTATTTACCATCATTTCTACTTCCTCAAACGTAATTTCACCAACATCATTTTCCTCCTCCTCATGAGCTGGCTATTCGCAACACCTCCATGATGATTTCCTTTTACATTGAGAAGATGTTCAAAATGTTCCCTCCACCTCTCCAGTGATTTCCTGGGATCTATTATGAGTTCACCCGAATTACTCAAAACACTGTTCATTTCCTTTTTTCCTCCCTTCCTAAGATTCTTTATTACTGTCCAGAAAGGTTTCCCTGCTGCTTGACCTAGCCTTTCCAGGTTATTACCAAAATCTTCCCACGAGTTCTTTTTGGATTCAACAACTATTTGTTTCGCTCTGTTTCTTTCATTTACATACAAATCCCTGTCTGCCTCGGCCCTTGTTTGGAGCCATTTCTGATAAACCTTCTTTTTACATTTACAAGCTGCTCTCACTTCATCATTCCACCAAGATGTTCGCCTTTCCCTATCTTTACACACAGTTGTTCCTAGGCATTCCCTTGCTGTTTCTATTACAGCATCCCCGTATGCCACCCATTCACTTTCTATATCCTGAACCTGCTTACTGTCTACTGTTCGAAACTTCTCACTAATCATATCCATGTACTTCTGTCTAATTTCCTCATCCTGGAGATTTTCTACCCTTATTTGTTTGCAGACAGATTTCACTTTCTCTACCCTAGGCCTAGATATACTTAGTTCACTACAGATCAGATAGTGGTCTGTATCATTAAAAAATCCCCGGAAAACTCGTACATTCCAGCAGATTTCCTGAATTCGAAGTTTGTTAAAAATGAAGCCATGTTTTCCAGTGTTGACTTAGTTAAATGTAACAAAGGCTTTTCAGTCTGTCAAACATACAGCAAATACAATGTAAATTAAAACACTATAAACATATCTGTAAAACACACACTAACATACAAAGAATGACATGTTTCGTTCTACAAGAAAATCCTCAGATTCTATCAAATCACTTAAACAAGCTTGTATATGTACAGTATTGTTTATGTAGCATAAACTTGTCATTGATAGAGAGATTAGTGATAACATGAAACAGTAATGACAAAAAATAAAATATTATACAATTATTAATATAACGAAAAAACGTATTTATCTAGACTGCCGATGTTAAGTCCGTTGTCACAAAACACTATTTCAGGACTGTGGTCATGGAAAGTTTGTGGTGAGCCACGCTGCGCGTGGAGAGGGGAGGGCAAGAAAGGGAGGGGCCTTGTAGAGCGATGTGGATCTCTCCTATTGCATGATTAAATCGAGTAGACTATAGAGCGGAGAGGGGAAGGAGATGTAGGGCGAAGCGGCTGGAGCGCTGTGGAACCTTCCATCAACATTGGAGAGGGGAAAGATGTTATTGACCTATTTCATATTAATATGTACCTTTATGTAATATGGATGAATGCAAATTAATAATTTTTTTATAGGTGAATAAAGTAAGGAACGGTATTATTATTATTATTTTTATTATTATTATTATTATTATTACATTATTATGAAAAAAGCAATTTACCTTCTATCAACATTGGAGAGGGGAGAGATGTTATTGACCTTTTCCATGTTAAATGTACCTTTATGTAATATGGATGAATGCAAATTAATAATTTTTTAGGTGAATAAAGTAAGGGACATTATTATTATTATTATTATTATTATCATTATTATTATCATTATTATTATTATTATTATTATTATTATTATTATTATTATGAAAAAAGCAATTTACCTTCCATCAACATTGGAGAGGGGAGAGATGTTATTGACCTTTTTCATGTTAAATGTACCTTTATGTAATATGGATGGATGAATGCAAATAAATAATTTTTTAGGTGAATAAAGTAAGCGATGTTATTATTATTATTATTATTATTATTATTATTATTATTATTATTATTACGATAGAAGCAATTTAATGAGTAGGTGTTGTCAGATATTATGTGAGTAGAGCGAATAGGGGGAATTATTTAAATGTGTATGCTCATTCAGATTATTGGCATTAGCATTTTTTGCGACATAAATTTCTATTGCTTCTTTTATATTCAAAGATTTACTTTTATTTTCGAAGTGTAAAATTTTTAGATCAGTGTTGATGTCTGTGAAATGGTGTGAACAGTTGTAGATGTGCTCCCCAAAGGCTGAATGCGGATTATATCTGATCGCGTTTTTGTGTTCTTTGTATCTTGTATGGAAATTACGTTTTGTTTGACCTATGTATGTGGCGTTGCAGTTAGGTTCTTGGCACTTGAGTTCATACACTCCTGACTTTGAGAAAGGGTCCTTTTTGTTTAGGATGCACCTGCTGAAGTGTCTCTGTAATGTGTTATTCGTTCGAAAAGCTACTTTTAAACCTTGTTTCTTGAAAATGTTAGCTACTTTGTATGTGTTATTGTTAACATAGTTGAGAACCACGTAGTTTTCTTTTGTCGTGTGTGGTGGTGCTTTCCCGGCGACTTTTCTTATGTTTATTTAATAGTTTATCCACTGTGCCTGGAGGATGGTTGTTTTCTTTCGCAATTTGTTTAATGATTTGCATCTCTTCATTGAAATCCGTTGTGCTCATTGGTATGGAAATAGCTCTATTTATCATTGTATTCAGTCCTGCTATTTTGTGTGTGTATGGGTGGTTCGAGTTGTTGTCAATAGTGTGAGACGTCTGAGTGGGCTTTCTGTATACTTTGTAATATAGGTTGTCATTATTCCTGTTGATTGCATACCTGCCAACTTTACAAAACCAAAAATCAGGAGATTTCGATATGAAAATCAGGAAAAATCAGGAGAAATCAGGAGATACATTATTGGTCAAAACTGCTTATTCTACGTCTAGCACAGTACAGCACTATGATATATTTATAACACTTATTGTTTCAAAGCTACAATGCTAAAAATTACACATCTCTATTCCCTCACAGGAAGTATGTGAGTGAGATGATCAGTCCCTGATAATATTTCCAAAAATAGCATGAATTCATGCTCCACACGTGTGAATCAGTCATGCACTTAGATGTCCTTACTTAGCAAATGCATAGATTAATATATTGCATCAAGCTTCCGTGCAATTATGCGAAGCGCAATACTATCTGTATCAAATAACTAGCTGATGTACTCGTGCTTTGCTACGGAATTCTCAGAAAGACTGTCCTTACAGTTTTCCCAACTGAAGTGTCAACATAGGTCATTACAATGACGTCAGTACGAATGTTGCGATTAAAAACAATGCTGTCATATGAAATATTCGAAAAAATATAAAACAGCACATTTTCTTACTTTTAACGAAAATAACACGGTGTCGATCTAACAGTTCAAAGTTCCAGAGCTAGAATGACCAGGACGCAGACAGCCGTGAACACTCCTGCGTAATTATTCCGTTTAAGTGTGCACACTGCTTATTCCAATCACTGCCCCAGAGTAGGGATTGAATAGCTCGAATACTATGCTGATCCAGTGTGTTACATACCAGTAGTATCAGAAAATTTATGAACCAGAGGAATAGCATGCTAAAGAAGAGCGAGATCTAACTTCCCTGTTACTTTCCGCCAATATTCAGGCAGGCTGTTATAGACAATAACAGTACGCAGCAGTAATCCCATCTATCGGAGATAAATGGCAGAAGAATACACAAAGCACATCACATCAAACAATGGCCAATGTAATGCTATTGTTGATCAATTTTATGAGCTTTCTATACTGCAAGCCTTCACATTTAGTTTTCTTCTGACTCTGTGATATTAGAGCATCTAATGTAAAGTGAGTCCTCCTTTCTTTCATGACTCCCTCTTGTGTTATTATTCCAGCGATCATTCCTTCATGACTTTTTTCTCATTCTTATAATCATCTTCACAATTTAATTTCATTTTAGTCGGTACACTAAAACTGAATAAGACATAAATAATCGGAAATTGTATTCTCTATTACTTAGTTACGTAGTAATTTTCGATAGGCTAAGATAGGTAATCAAAAATTAAATTTCTGGCACCTTCCCTAAACTACCATTTCGAACAGGGTGAATAAAATTATGTATAGCATAGACTGTGGTTCCTTATTCCCCGACATAACATACCAATTTTCATTAAATTCTGTTCTCCCATTTTCTCGTACCTCGGCGCTTATATGGGCTTAGCAACAAAAATCCAAATTCATGAATATCTCTTTATCATAGCCAGTACGGTAAAAATGTATAAGACATAAACGATACCAAATTTAATAATATATAACTTTAGTTATATAGTATTTATCAACAGGGCCAATAAAAAAATATAAATATTTGAGAATTACATCTTAGGCCTTCCCCTAAACTACCATTTCACTCGGCGTGATTAAAATTATTTATGGCCTAGATTGTAGCAACCTATTCCCCGACTTTATATACCGATTTTCATTAAATTCTCTTCGGCCGTTTTCTCGTGATGGGCGTACATATGTACATACATACATATATGCAGACAGACAGAAATTACGGAAAATTAAAACTTGCATTTCCCCTTGTTACTGCGGTCACGGCCAGTACGGAGATGTTTTTTTTTTAATTCTGAGCAATGTGCAGACAAAACTCTCTATTTATATTGAGATAAAATTAGTCAGAATTTTCTCCAAATGGCTCCTAAAATCTCTAGAAAAGTCACTAGTCGTTATCACTGAAATTCTGTCACTAAAATACTAAAAAAGACTCCATATATAACGACTAGTCTCTAGAATCGTCTAGACTGATGTGAACGAACACGAAAACAGCACGCGAAACGAGAGATTGACAATCGATATACGCGTCGCAATATACAGGTTTCAATAAACATCGCACATTCGCGCACATTTCGCGCATTAATAAACGTCGATATTTCGTTTGAAAGCGGCCAATGAGCGAAGGACTTCCGGCCACTGGCGTAAAAAAAAGCTGAAACAGCAAGATTTGAAAACAAATGTCTGAAGTTCACCAAAAAATAAGCTAAAATCGGGAGAAATAATAGAATAATCGGGAGGCGGGAAAAACTGTCGAAAATCGGGAGTCTCCCGCCTAAATCAGAAAAGTTGGCAGGTATGTGATTGTGATGTCTAAATAGTTTATTTTATTGTTATTTTCTGGCTCCATTGTGAAGCTGATGGATTTGTGTATAGAGTGTTTAATAACTGGTCTGCATTAGTGACGACATTATCATATATGCATATGACGTCATCCACAAATCTGCTCCAATGTAAGATTCCTTTTGAAAGCTGGCCCATTAAGAAGATGTTTTCAAAGTTATTCAGAAAAATGTTTGCTATTATACCTGATAACCGTGAGCCCATGGCTAGCCCTTCTTTTTGGCAATAGATTTTGTCATTAAATGCAAAGCAATTTTGGTATAGTGTTGTTCTAAGAAGGTTAATAATTTCTTTGGTTTCTTGTAGAGAGGTGTTTTCTTTAAGAAGGTTTTCGATAATTTTAATGGATTCATCTATTGGTATGTTGGTGTACATGTTAGTGATGTGAAAGGATATCATACGTGTGCTCTCTGTTATTTTAAGTTTATTTAATTCTTTAATTAGTTCTAGGCTCTTTTTAATTGATCTGTCTCCTTTAAGTGAAATTTTCTCTTTTAGAAAGATGTTCAGTTGTTTGCTTAAATTGTAACTTGGCGCATCTTTAAAATTTACTATTGGTCTAATGGGACACAGCTCTTTGTGTATTTTGGGCAGGGCTCTTAGTGTGGGGAGTTTAGGATTTTTGATGGTGAGGCTTTCTTTTTCTTGTTTTGTGAAAATTAAGTCCGTTTCCTCGATAGCTTGCTTTATTTGGTTTTGAAATTTATTTGTAGGGTCGCGTTGCAATTCTTGAATACCGTTGTTGTTGATAAATTCTATTGTTTTTTCTATGTATTCGTCTTTCTTCATTATGACTGTTGTGTTACCTTTATCCGCTTTCGTGATGATAAGGTTGTCGTTTTTAATTTTGTCCTTAACTGTTCTCAATGCCGAGTACTGAGTGGCGTAATTCGGTTGTTTAGGGGAAATTTCATGTGCGATTATTTTTAGGGCTTCGTTGCTGGCTACGTTTTAAAAAAAGCAAATAATAAATTATTTCTCTTTGTGGAGATGGTATTTTGTCGCAAGCAATTTCTACGTCAGTGATGAGCTGTTTTATGTTGTTTTCGTTATGAAGTTCCTGGCAGTTGAATTTGAGACCTTTCTCTAGCAGATTTATTTCATTCTTTGAAAAGGTAGTGTCTGACCTGTTAATTAATCTAGGGTGAAAATTCGCGAGTTTGTTGTGCTTAGCGTTTTCTGGACTTTTCTGTTTAATCATTAGGTTACGTATTTTATTGTCAATGACCTTCTGTTTCCGGATTGCTTCCTTTTTAATGTAATCGTGTAAAAAGTTGGAATAGGATGTCCATTGTGTGTGGTGCCAGAAGTTGCTTAGGTTTAAATGGATGCGTAGAATTTGTTTTTTGATTTGCTGTTTCTTTATGTACGCGAATTTGATTCTGTTTCCGATAAATAGTAACTGTGATTGAGATGTTGATATTTTAGCCGAAGTTGTTGTGGGTTTAGCTTTTATGGGTATGTACTTAGGAACAAGCTCTAATTCCAGACATTTCTTATTAAATGTAACTGATTTGTCAATGTTCATGATTTTAATTTTAAGTGATTTGAGCTTTTTGGCTTTGTAATTTGCCTGACTGGCCGAATAATTTGTTAAAAATGAAGCCATGTTTTCCAGTATTGACTTAGTTAAATGTAACAAAGGCTTTTCAGTCTGTCAAACACACAGCAAATACAATGTAAATTAAAACACCATAAACATATCTGTAAAACACACACTAACATATAAAGAATGACATGTTTCGTTCTACAAGAACATCCTCAGATTCTATCAAATCACTTAAACAAGCTTGTATATGTACAGTATTGTTTACGCAGCGTAAACTTGTCAATGATAGAGAGATTAGTGATAACATGAAACAGTAATGACAAAAAATAATATATATACAATTATTAATATAATGAAAAAACTTACGTATTTATCTAGACTGCCGATGTTAAGTCCGTTGTCACCAAACACTATTTCAGGACTGTGGTCATGGAAAGTTTGTGGTGAGCCACGCTGCGCGTGGAGAGGGGAGGGCAAGAAAGGGAGGGGCCTTGTAGAGCGATGTGGATCTCTCCTATTGGATGATTAAATCAAGTAGACTATAGAGTGGAGAGGGGAGGGAGATGTAGGGCGGAGTGGCTGGAGCGCTGTGGAATCTTCCATCAACATTGGAGAGGGGAGAGATGATATTGACCTTTTCCATGTTAAATGCACCTTTATGTAACATGGATGAATGCAAATAAATAATTTTTTAGGTGAATAAGGTAAGGGACATTATTATAATTATTATTATTATCATTATTATTATTATTATTATTATTATTATGAAAAAAGCAATTTAGACCCATAGTAAATTTTAAAGATGCGCCAAGTTACAATTTAAGCAAACAACTGAACATCATTCTAAAAGAGACAATATCACTTAAAGGAGACAGATCAATTAAAAAGAGCCTAGAACTAATTAAAGAATTAAATAAACTTAAAATAACAGAGAGCACACGTATGATATCCTTTCACATCACTAACATGTACACCAACATACCAATAGATGAATCCATTAAAATTATCGAAAACCTTCTTAAAGAAAACACCTCTCTACAAGAAACCAAAGAAATTATTAACCTTCTTAGAACAACACTACACCAAAATTGCTTTGCATTTAACGACAAAATCTATTGCCAAAAAGAAGGGCTAGCCATGGGCTCACGGTTATCAGGTATAATAGCAAACATTTTTCTGAATAACTTTGAAAACATCTTCTTAATGGGCCAGCTTTCAAAAGGAATCTTACATTGGAGCAGATTTGTGGATGACGTCATATGCATATATGATAATGACGTCACTAATGCAGACCAGTTATTAAACACTCTATACACAAACCCATCAGCTTCACAATGGAGCCAGAAAATAACAATAAAATAAACTATTTAGACATCACAATCAACAGGAATAATGACAACCTATATTACAAAGTATACAGAAAGCCCACTCAGACGTCTCACACTATTGACAACAACTCGAACCACTCATACACACACAAAATAGCAGGACTGAATACAATGATACATAGAGCTATTTCCATACCAATGAGCACAACGGATTTCAATGAAGAGATGCAAATCATTAAACAAATTGCGAAAGAAAACAACCATCCTCCAGGCACAGTGGATAAACTATTAAATAAACATAAGAAAAGTCGCCGGGAAAGCACCACCACACACGACAAAGAAAACTACGTGGTTCTCAACTATGTTAGCAATAACACATACAAAGTAGCTAACATTTTCAAGAAACAAGGTTTAAAAGTAGCTTTTCGAACGAATAACACATTACAGAGACACTTCAGCAGGTGCAACCTAAACAAAAAGGACCCTTTCTCAAAGTCAGGAGTGTATGAACTCAAGTGCCAAGAACCTAACTGCAACGCCACATACATAGGTCAAACAAAACGTAATTTCCATACAAGATACAAAGAACACAAAAACGCGATCAGATATAATCCGCATTCAGCCTTTGGGGAGCACATCTACAACTGTTCACACCATTTCACAGACATCAACACTGATCTAAAAATTTTACACTTCGAAAATAAAAGTAAATCTTTGAATATAAAAGAAGCAATAGAAATTTACGTCGCAAAAAATGCTAATGCCAATAACCTGAATGAGCATACACATTTAAATAATTCCCCCCTATTCGCTCTACTCACATAATATCTGACAACACCTACTCATTAAATTGCTATCAAGAGACGGGGAAGTGAGGAGGGGGAGGAGTAACAACCTCGTTAAAAAACCTGGGTCTATCTGGCTCCGGGTGGTAGCACCCAGTAAGGGCCCCTGCCTAGGGTTACAGGTGAAACCTGGCCAACGGTCTTGAAGGCGGAAGAGGAACTCTGCTTTAGTTCCGAACGGTGGAGAGAGCGGAAGACCCTAGTGGAGTGAACCACGAACAAAAATCAAATTTCGGACTAACAATCCGATCTTATCCTGGAATCTAATTACTCACTTTGTATTTTATACAATTTCAATTGCAGTATGGAAAGTCCGCTGAATGAATGCACTACCCCAGGTGGAAACTTGAAAGGGAAATCCACTATTGCGTCACGCAATGCATTGGGACTAAAGGTTCTGGGGAGTCCCAACAACTGCAATCAGAAGGTTAAGTCGGAGCAACTTTCGAATCCTTCTAAAATAAAATTCAAAAAGGAATTCTTTTTTGGCACTTTAAATGTAAATTCTCTACTCAAGACTGGTAAACAAAAAGAACTAGAAATACTTCTAGAGAAAAACAAAATTCAAATTTTGGCAGTTCAAGAAACTAGATTCCTAGATGAAAATGTAATAGACACTTGTAACTACAGGATCTTTAAAAGCAAACCAGCAATCAAAATTATGAAGGGGATACCACTACTTGGTACAGCTTTCTACATTCATAAAAGTATAATAGGAAATGTAACAGAATTTAAATCCAACTCAGAAAGAATATCTCTCCTATCAATTTAATGCAAAAACAAAACGTACACACTTGTTAATTGCCATGCACCAATAAATGAAGACAATAGGAAAAACCCTCAAAAAACAGAGGAATTCTGGGTTCGTTTGGAAAATGAAATATCCAAAATTCCGAAAATGAACACCATATTACTATTAGGTGACTTCAATGCACAAATAGGTAGAGAAAAGAAATTTAGAAATGTAGTAGGACATTACCCAGCCCACAGAAGAACAAATACAAATGGTATTAGGCTAATCAGTTTGTGTCAAAGCTATCACCTGAAACTAATGTCAACCTTCTTTAGAAAACTCCCCAGAAAAGCTAAAACATGGATATCTCCAAACCCAATGTTAGGAGAATTTCAGTTAGATCATGTGGCTGTTTCAAAAAAAGTACAAAAGAAATTATGAATGTGAAAGTAGTAAGGAATGGTGAATTTGATTCTGACCATTATCTCTCTAAAATTAAAGCCAAACTCCTACCTAATAAAGAACAAAGAAAGCCACAGAGGTTAATAAAATATAATGTAGACAGACTTACTATAACAAAAGAATCAATTAAAAACTACCAAGACGAAATTAAAGTGGCTAAACAAGGCAACTGGCAAGAAATATCCAAAGCAATTAATTATGCAGCACAGAAAACATTTGGGCTAATAAAAAATAAAAGGAAAATATGGTGGAATGAAATATGTGAAGAAGCTTTAGCAGAGAGGGCTAAAACATGGAAAAAATGTAAAATGCTCAAAGAAAACTGAAGATTTTGATCAGTTTAAACAACAAAGGAAGGAAACTGCAAGGATAATCAGAAGTACTAAATGAGTCTTTCAAAAGGAGAAACTTATAGAAATGGACAAAAACTTTATAAAATATAACACCTGTGACTTTTATCAGACTTTTAAGAATGAATTAAAGGGGTACCAAACTACTAATGTTAGTTTCAAGGATGAAAAGGGCAGAATTGGACTAAGCAATATTGAAAATTGTGAGATATTAGCAAGATATTTTGATCAACTTTTGAACTGTCCTGAACCAAGTCATAAATTAGAATTTCAAGATATTGATGAAAATTTGGAAGAAGACATACCACCAACTATAAGAAATTGAAGAAGTAATTCAAACCCTCAAAAACAACAAAGCTAGTGGAGAAGATTCTATTACAGCGGAACTTTTGAAGTAGTCCTTGCCAAATATAGCAAATGAGCTACATTACTCTTTGAAGAAATCTGGAAAACTGAAAAAATTCCTGAGGAATGGAAAGTAGCCTTGATACATCCACTCCACAAAAAAGGTAATAAACAGGACGTTAATAACTACAGAGGAATATCTTTATTAGCAGTGACATATAAAATATTTTCCAAGATTTTATTAAACAGAGTAGAAACAACACTAGACAATCATTTAGGTGAATATCAAGGTGGTTTCAGGAAAGGAAGATCATGCTCAGAACAAATATTTAATCTTAAGTCAATAATTCGCCACAGGTTACTTAACCCTCTACTGCATGAATTATTTTTCGTTTTCGTTTGGTGAAGAAAATTTCAAGCTTTAATGTTCAACATACGTTCAGTGTATTAGATGTACCAGCAATTCTTAAGTGGGGCTAATAGCTTAACACTCATATGTGATGTGGATTGCCATAGTTGAATATATATACAAATTTTCACGATTTTACGCTAAGCTTTTAACATTTAAAGACCGAACATTACTACCTACTGGCCATGGGTACGTACTGCAACTATAAGAAATTGAAGAAGTAATTCAAACCCTCAAAAACAACAAAGCTAGTGGAGAAGATTCTATTACAGCGGAACTTTTGAAGTAGTCCTTGCCAAATATAGCAAATGAGCTACATTACTCTTTGAAGAAATCTGGAAAACTGAAAAAATTCCTGAGGAATGGAAAGTAGCCTTGATACATCCACTCCACAAAAAAGGTAATAAACAGGACGTTAATAACTACAGAGGAATATCTTTATTAGCAGTGACATATAAAATATTTTCCAAGATTTTATTAAACAGAGTAGAAACAACACTAGACAATCATTTAGGTGAATATCAAGGTGGTTTCAGGAAAGGAAGATCATGCTCAGAACAAATATTTAATCTTAAGTCAATAATTCGCCACAGGTTACTTAACCCTCTACTGCATGAATTATTTTTCGTTTTCGTTTGGTGAAGAAAATTTCAAGCTTTAATGTTCAACATACGTTCAGTGTATTAGATGTACCAGCAATTCTTAAGTGGGGCTAATAGCTTAACACTCATATGTGATGTGGATTGCCATAGTTGAATATATATACAAATTTTCACGATTTTACGCTAAGCTTTTAACATTTAAAGACCGAACATTACTACCTACTGGCCATGGGTACGTACTGCAAGGCGCAAGTACAACTTGCAGAACCGTAGGTCGGTAATGTCTTTGAGGTTGAGCCAGAGGTACTCCTGAAGCCTGTGGTAATATGATGGGGAGGGCCCACGTAAAATAAACGGTGGTTGGTTCGCGTGGATGTTGACGGGGTGGAAGGAGTACCTTTGGTTGTAGGGCTGTTTTGTCATATATTATGTGAAAAAAAACAAGGCATCACTGGGATATGTGTTTAAATGATTGTACAGTTGAAGGGGTGCCGTGAAACTACCTCTGTCTACGATATTTATCCATTTATACAGGTGAAAAGTTATTTGTTGCCTAAAGGCAACAGTATGCAGTAGAGGGTTAATTCAAAGGACATTGTAGTCATGTTTGTAGATTTCAAAAAGGCTTTTGATTCTGTTGACAGAGAAACTATATATAATTCAAGAATTTGGCATAAAGTCTAAACTGGCAAATCTAATCCGTGAAACACTTACAGACACAGTCTCTAAAGTGAAATTTCTGGGAGAGATATCACAGCCTTTCAAAATAAAAACTGGTGTACGACAAGGTGACGGACTATTCCCAATTCTTTTTGTGTCCTAGAGAAAATAGTGAGAATTTGGAACGAAAAACTTATTGAACTCAACATTTCACCGATAAGGTTAGGAAGAGGAAACAAAAGGATCGAAATAAATTGTCTTGCATTTGCAGATGACTTTGCAATACTTTCTGAAAATGTGACATCTGCTATAACCCAAGTAAATGTCTTGGAAAGAATCGCCAGCAGAACTGGCTTAAGAATTTCTGCAGAAAAATCAAAATTTTTAACAAATATTTGGGATGCGCCAAAATTTCTGAAAACAGATATTGGCCAAATAGAGAGGGTAAAAAAATTCAAATATCTAGGGAAAATAATCCAACAAAATGGTTTAGAAAAATCTGCAGTAGAGGAGAGGGTACATAAAATGGAGAGAGCTTATGGTGTCACCAAAGATATCTACAATAAAAGATGCCTATCCAAAAATGCAAAAATAAGGCATTACAACACAGTAGTGAAGCCAGAATGCCTATATGCAAGCGAATGTCTGGCATTAAACTATAATTTAGATAAACTAGAAATACTAGAAAGGCGAATTATGAGGAAAATATTAGGCCCACAAAACACAGCAGAAGGTTGGAAATTACGAAGTAATGCTGAAATACATCAAAAAATAGAAAATATATCAGTTGTAATGAGGAAAAGGAGACATGTTTTTTGGACATTTATATTGAATGCAAGATAGTAGATTAACCAGTAAGATTTTCAGATATTTGTGGGGTAAGAAATCAACGACAACCTGGGTCAATGAAGTAAGAAAGGATTTAGAAAAAAACAATATAACAACAGAAGAAATAAATAATAGAGAAGGCTTTCGGGAAAAAGTATTGAAAATAGAAGGATTCCAAGGTAGGAAAGTAAAAAAGACTGGTTCAAAGTGGTCTGAAGACAGAAAGAAGAAACATAGTGAACAGATTAAAGCGTACTGGAAGAAAAGGAAAGAGCAAAGAAGAAGAAAATGAAATTGGCACGTGGTCCTCTGGTGGCCCATTCGAAAGAATAATAATAATAATAATAATAATAATAATAATAATAATAATAATAATAATAATAATAATAATAATAATAATAATAACGTCCCTTACTTTATTCACCTAAAAAATTATTAATTTGCATTCATCCATATTACATAAAGGTACATTTAACATGAAAAAGGTCAATAACATCTCTCCCCTCTCCAATGTTGATGGAAGGTAAATTGCTTTTTTCATAATAATAATAATAATAATAATAATAATAATAATAATAATAATAATAATAATAATAATAATAACAATAATAACAATAATAATAATAATAATAATAATAATAACAATAACAATAAGAATAATAATAATAATAATAATAATAATAATAGTACCGTTCCTTACTTTATTCACCTATTAAAAAAAAATTATTAACCCGGCAGTGATCGCGTGGTGAGTGAATCCCTCACTTCTAGAAATGAAGTGTTGTCATTGCCCAGCCCATGTGCGCAGCTCCCCTCCCCTCTATGTATTCCTCGGCCAATCCCTTATCTTCCATGCAGGATGTTCAGTATGAGACAGCCGTTCACTAGAGAAGAGTTATTTTTGTTCTTAGTATGCAATGCGCTCGGTGAGGGATTTGCTCAGCACGCGACCACTAGTGTTACTGTTTAATTATAACACGACAATCTATCTCTGGTGTATTTATTTTATATGGGGTGTTCTTTCATTAGTGATTTACCGAGTTGTGAACATTGTGTAGTTATTCAATGGCTAATCCACAAGAACAGCGAATCCTGCAATGGATGGACGAAGTGGAACAGGAACTAAAGCAAGTAAGAAATACGGTTGGTGAAAATGATTTGGCACAGTTTGGTGATCCTTATGACAGTGAAAGTGAGGGTGAGAGTGACCACGTGGAAAACAGTGATCATAATACTGATTCAGAGGTATCGGGAGAAGAGCTGGAAGAGGAGCAGCGTGTACCAGTACCTCGTTATATTGGAAAGGACAACTGCACGGTGTGGGACATCCATTGTGCACCCAGCACGTCAAAGACAAGACACATCAACCTTATCCGAAAGTTACCAGGCGTGAAAGGAAATGCCAAGTTTGTCAGATCACCACTTGAGTCCTGGAATTTCTTCTTTCCCTCTGAAACGTTACATGACATAGTCTCGATGACAAACATTAAAATGGCACAGATAAGGAAGAAATCTTGGCTCTTTTTGGTCTTCTTTACTTGACTGGAATTTTGAAAGGCTCGTATACAAATGCAGAGGATTTCTGGGCAACAGATGGCACTGCACCTGAAATTTTCCGCGAAACTATGCCCCTGAGGCATTTTTGTCTTCTTATTCGTGCCCTTCGTTTCGATTATATACGTACAAGAGAAGCAAGAGTGAAAGAGGACAAATTGGCCCCGATCCGTAAAATGTTAGGTGAATTTTTAGCTCGATGCCAGGAATATTACACACCTCATGAATACCTAATGGTTGATGAGATGCTAGAATCATTCCGGGGAAAGTGTGGGTTTCGACAATTCATGCCAAATAAGCTGGCTAAATATGGTCTGAAAGTGTTCTCTTTAGCCGATGTTCGGATGTTCTACACTTACAACATGGAAGTGTGTGTTGGACAACAACCGGTTGGCCCTTACCAAAAGGAGAACTCTGCTGCTGCAATCGTTAAACATTTGGTCCAACCGATTCAACATACTGGAAGGAATATCACAACTGACAATTACTTCACATCAGTGCCTCTCGCTGAAGACTTGAAACAGAAAGGGTTAACTTTAGTGGGAACTCTCAGGAAAAATAAGGCAGAGATACCTTCTGTCTTTCTTGACAGCAAACGGCCTTTATATAGCACAATGTTTGGCCATGGACAGGACATGCTACTGGTATCTTACGTTTGTAAGAAGCGACCGTTTAGGAATGTTCTTATGCTTTCGACGATGCACAGTGGTGAATTCATTGACAAAACTACAGACGAAAATTTTAAGCCAGAGGTCATCACCTTCTACAACGTAACAAAAGGTGGTGTTGATGTTGTAGATGGGTTAAAAAGCCTGTACACAACTGCGAGAAAAACAAATAGATGGCCGCTCAGGCTATTTTTCACCCTGTTAGACATTGTAGCCTTGAACAGCTATTTGAAAGTGAGGTTCAACTCAGGTGATATAGGTCAAAGAAGAGCTTACCTGAAGACTCTCAGCATTGAGCTCTGTAAACCCCATATGGCCAGAAGAGCAACAATGGACTACTTGCCAGTTTCACTACGGCAGCAAATAAAGAAGAGAATACGTGAGCCGGTAGAGGAAGCAGCTACTCATGGAGTAGAAAGCCCTATCGGAAGGCAAAAGTGTTACTCGTGCCGAAAAAAGGAAAATCAATATACAGTCACAAAGTGTACGACTTGTATCCAATTTGTAAGAAACACACCCTACAAGTTTGAAGCAACTGTGGCATCGAACATGCCGGAGACGGCAATGATGATGAATGAACTGTTCCGCTCGGAAAGAGAAGTAATTGAAATCTGTAATGTTTATATCAGAACTTATGTATAATTGTCATGGGTTATTTGTGTTCATCACTTGTACAGTGCATTATTATATTTAAAAACTTTGTATTGCTTTATATCCTATTTTGTATTATTTTCATTTGTAAAATAAATACATTAAAGTCCACTTCAAGATAATTATAAAACAAAAGAAAGGATAAACAGTAAAATAAACAATAAACAAAACCAATTTTAATATTGGTTTTGAAGAGAGCGAAATGCTCACCACGCGACCACTAACGTAACTGAACAAGTGAGCGAAATGCTCATGACGCGACCACTTTTGTATCAGAATGATATCACAATTCTCAGACTAGAATATTATGCTGAAAAACTAACACCGTAAATAATTTGTGGACTGTTGTCTTTCATATTACGTTATGAGACATGTTCGAGAACAATTCCATATCATTAACAGATGCATTTAATTAAACTACTTATCACAAAAACATAAAAATTACTGGGTAAGGGAAACCCTCAGACGCGACCATTTATGTGCCACCAACAACGCGACCACTGCCGGGTTAATTTGTATTCATCCATATTACATAAAGGTACATATTAACATGAAATAAGAGAATAACATCTTTCCCCTCTCCACTGTTGATGGAAGGTTCCACAGCGCTCCAGCCACTCTGCCCTACATCTCCCTCCCCTCTCCACTCTACAGTCTACTCGATTTAATCATCCAATAGGAGAGATCCACATCGCTCTACAAGGCCCCTCCCTTTCTTGCCCTCCCCTCTCCATGCGCAGCGTGGCTCACCACAAACTTTCCATGACCACAGTCCTGAAATAGTGTTTGGTAGCAACGGACTTAACATCGGCAGTCTAGATAAATACGTAAGTTTTTCATTATATTAATAATTGTATATATTTTATTTTTTGTCATTACAGTTTCATGTTATCACTAATCTCTCTATCATTGACAAGTTTACGCTACGTAAACAATACTGTACATATACAAGCTTGTTTAAGTGATTTGATAGAATCTGAGGATGTTCTTGTAGAACGAAACATGTCATTCTTTGTATGTTAGTGTGTGTTTTACAGATATGTTTATAGTGTTTTAATTTACATTGTATTTGCTGTGTGTTTGACAGACTGAAAAGTCTTTGTTACATTGAATTCGAAGTCGATTAAGATATAGTCTATTATGGATCTGGTACCCCTAGCCTCCCATGTGTAGCAGTGAATAGCCTTACGCTTGAAGAATGTATTCGTAACTGCTAAACCCATACTAGCACAGAAGTCCAACAAACGCTTCCCATTCCCATTAACTTCCATATCTTCCCAACATTAACCAATCACCTTTTCGTATCCTTCAGTTCTATTCCCAACTCTCGCATTGAAATCGCCCATTAGCACTATTCTGTCCTTGCTGTTGACCCTGACCATGATGTCACTCAATGCTTCATAAAACTTGTCAACGTCATCCTCATCTGCACCCTCACATGGTGAATACACGGCGACGATTCTCGTCCTAATTCCTCCAACTGACAAATCTACCCACATCATTTCCTCATTTACATGCCTAACAGAAACTATGTTGCATGCAATGGTATTCCTGATAAAGAGCCCTACCCCAGATTCTGCCCTTCCCTTTCTAACACCCGTCAAGTACACTTTATAATCTCCTATCTCTTCCTCGTTATCTCCCCTTACCTGAATATCACTTACTCCTAGCACATCCAGATGCATCCTCTTTGCAGACTCAGCCAGTTCTACTTTCTTTCTTCCATAAGCCCCATTAATATTGATATCTCCCCATCGAATTCCATTTCATTCGCCAAGTTGTTTCCAAGGAGTCCCTCGCCTGTCAAATGGAAGTAGGACTCCGTTACTCCCACAGGTCCGAAGCTTGCTTAAAATGTTCTGAGCTTGGTAAATTCATGAAGCAGGATGCTACCTTACTTGCACATAGTCCAAGTGAGGATCTCTCCTGTAACGGGTTATGGACCACCGGTGAATTGTATAGTCCTAGCCGCCTGAACACCAGGATGGCCACGACTCAGAATCTGTCCGAGATGCCCACTCCCATTCCATAGCAACTGGTATCCTGACTCTCAGGACCACTTACTAGGCCACTGAGCCGTTGCCCATGGTTCACGATCTAGGACGTGACTACAGTAACCCACACCATGAACCAATGCGCACTGAAATTCTATCAATTATTCTTCATAATTTTCTAATAACTTCTGGTGCCTACAAAGTGATAATCCCCAGTGCTTCATGAAAAGTTGAACCCAATGGCAATTTGTTTTAAAATTGCTCATTTTTGGCTCTTGAGCAATTTCATCAGCCATAATTTGAATCATTTCAACATTCACTGGCAGGCATTTCTGACACTGCTCCTTCACAAAATCATTTAACACCACTTCCACTCCATCATGGTAACCACATTTTGGTCTGCAATGTTTTGCCCTTGCAGGAACACATCTCCACCATCTGATGTTACTTTCATCAATCCTGCATTGCCGCTGTGCAGCATGATTTATTGTTTCCTCAACAAAACAAATCGCTTTCATCTGAAAATCTGTAATGTAATGACAGTGCTTCATAATGAAATAGCCAAAATTTGAACTAAAAAACTCAACTTTACACATATCAATCACATTCAACAATAGATAGAAAATTTGCAGAATAACAATGTAATATCCTTACTGTCTGTGCAACCCTTATCCCATTTCTAAACGGGGTCGGATATGAGATGTGATGAATCTGTCATGGCGGGTTTTTATAACTGTAGTTAATGAGATAAAATGAATGACGTGATATATGATAGTAGGAAGGGAGGGGGTGAAACCCAGCACCGGCACTTCGCCTCCTCCTGTCGAATAGCATCAAGGGGTCTGCTCAAGGCTTAACGCGTCCATCCTACGGACGAATCACCATCAACAGCACCACATGAGCACCGCGGACAAGTTTGGAATTTAATCCAGGCCTTTTTTTTTTTTTTTTTTTTTTGCTACTGGCTTTACGTCGCACCGACACAGATAGGTCTTATGTCGACGATGGGATAGGAAAGGCCTAGGAGTTGGAAGGAAGCGGCCGTGGCCTTAATCCAGGCTTTTGGTATGCAATCTAGTGATTAGAAATTGTATACCACCACCTCTCCTACCCTGCCAGCCAACATTCTGGAAGTGAAATTTTTTTCCGACCAACGGGACTCGAACCTGCTAACCAGGGTGTCCGACTGTTTAGACTTCAACGCCTTAACGATCATGGCCACCAGGCGGGCTAATATAATATCCTTACTAATGTTGCCAAAACGAACTCGTGTATGGCTGCTAAATGCTAATGAATTGTGCTAACTTAATAAGTACTTTATGTACAGAAATGTATTTTTCTTGCTGTGAATACTTAAAATGGGCAAGATAAAATTTGCATTTTATTTTTCTTGATAAAAACTACCTAAAATCCACTATAATTGAGTCGCTTTGTGCAGAAAGGGCCCAAGTCCATAATAGCACATTTTCGGGGAAACAAAAAAATTATATTTTGGAATAACATATCACCTGAACCACATTTAAAACACGTGCAGTAGCTAGGTTACAGCTTGGTTATGGATTGTGTAAGAACGTGTCAATGTTCAGCTACGTCATTTTCCATTTAGAGGCTGCAAAAGTTACTGGACTGAGGCCCCTTCTGCACAAATCACAAACAAAAGTGAAAATATAACACAATCATGAATTTTAAAATGTTAATCAGATACAATAAATATGTTTCAGGGTTACAATTATTGATTATTGCAACCTCTCAACTTTTCTGAGTCTCTAGACTGAGGCCCCTTCAGCAAAAATTACCTACAGATAACAACAATTTTACCTTGAATAGTGTTGGTCGATTCCTCATTTAGTGACTACCATGAAAGCGGACTGAAGCATTTTCAGCACGAATACATGCATTTAGGATTGTTCAAAAATGCCGTATAAAAATGTCATTTTTGTAAAAAATGGACTGAGACCCTCTCTACATGAACTGATTCAATAAGAAAATCCACTGATTTGTCAACATTTAGTCTGTACAATGGCAAAAATTTACTTGTGGCGCTATCTTTCAGAACTGTTTCTACTTTACCACCTGTGTTAATGATAGTGATACTAAGCCGAGAGGCATCTTTTCAACCAAGAATAAAATCAAAAACAGATTGTCTTAGAATCGGGTAAATACAGTAGTTCTGGTTCAGTCCCTGTATAACAGTCGTTTCTAGGCATTCCCTTACTGTTTCTACTACAGCATCCCTGTATGCCACCCATGCTCTTTCTATATCCTGAACCTGCTTACTGTCCACTGATCAAAACTTCTCACTACTCATATCCATGTACTTCTAATTTCCTCGTTTCTGAGATTTTCTACCCTTATATGTTTGCTGACGGATTTTTTTTTCTCTATCCTAGACCTAGAGATACTTAGTTCACTACAGACCAGATAGTGGTCTGTATCATCAAAAAATAACCCAAACACCCATACATTCCTAAGTAGACTTCCTGAATTGAAAGTTGGTCTATTATGGATCTGGTAACCCTAGCCTCCCAGAGTAGCGATGAATAGCCTTATGCTTGAAGAATGTATTCGTAGCTACTAAGCCCATAATAGCACAGTAGTCCAGCAAACGCTTCCCATTCCTATTAGCTTCCATATCTTCCCCACATTTACCAATCACCCTTTTGTATCCTTCAGTTCTATTTCCTCCTCTTGCATTGAAATCGCCCATTAGCACTACCCTATCCCTGCTGATGAATCTGACTACAATGTCTCTCAATGCTTCATAAAACTTGTCAACTTTATCTTCATCTGCACCCTCATATGGTGAATATGCTGAGACAATTCTCGTAACAGTAACAACGTTTTTCAAGTCGCTTATATTTTCAAGAAACATAACCTTCAAGTTTCCTTTCTAAGACCAATAATACCAATACTAGGTCACTCTACAATACAAATGTCAATAATAATAATAATAATAATAATAATAATAATAATAATAATAATAATAATAATAATAATAATAATAATAATAATAATAATAATAATAATAATAAATTTATAAATTCAGGGCTCTATAGAATGTAATGTAATCAATCCCCAAGCAAGATGAAGACATGTTGAAATTTTAATATCCCCTACCGAGAACATGTCAATGCAAAAATACAACAGATTCTTGCGCATAAGTGAATACATGGAAGATATCAATCACTCCTATACTTCCATTGAAAATGACATGAACTCTACGAAGATCTTACATAAGGGCAAATTAGTCAATATCTGGGAAGATATTCACATTCACTTGGATCAAAGATTTAATGCAGCCTTCAAACTCAATGAAAGTTTGGAGAAAGTCAATGTCTTACATGACGAAATCATACATTTTTATAATAAGTTCAATTTATTGCCATCACCATATTACACGCCGGTCTCACGTACGCAATCCATACCTCACTCCCTTTGTTTGCATTTCCCCTCCCCCCCACCCACACTCCCCTCTGCCGATAACAATGCTCACGCTCGCACACACAAAGACGAATGTGGAACGTTTTACCGATTTAGTGTCAACTTAGCCAGTTTAAGATATGAAATGATGCAAACACAGAGTTGTTGAAAGTGAGTTTTATGTCTGTTTTTCTATATTTTTATCTACATGGTTCTTCTTTCCCTACATCATTCTTCCCTCGTTTTAATATTCATCTTAGTAATTTTTCGTTTTCCTTCTAGATTTCACATCGCTTAACATACTTGATGGCAGCTGATTTCCACTCAATTGTCTAGCTGGCATTAAATCAATTTAATCTACATTTGTAAATTCATAACATTTTAGAAGTTTTTATATGAAGTGGAACAACAATTTTAATGAAACAACTGTCAATATTTTTACATGAAACAAATTTTAAGCGCAAAAGAAGAAACTTTTAATTACATCAACGCCATTTATTACATAGAACTGTTCAATGTCAGACTCATTCTGTCTTCATCACACTACATCAAGCGACTTTTTCATCTGATGATGTATCAACATGCACTTATTTTCATTTATAAATATATCATACAACTGTAAATTTTATTTGTGTTTTGTAATTTTAAATATATTTATTTCAAGTTATTTCTAGACAAATGAAGATGGCCTAATGCAACCAAAACATGTCCCGCTCCAATATGATGTTTTTACAACTTTGAATGGTAAATAAATGTATAGGTATTGACTACATGGAACCAATAAACTAGTTTTTCAACTTATACACAGACTGTAACCCCACCATTGTTCGGTCCCAAGTCCAGAATGGGAAAAGAGGAGGGTTAGCTGGCTTGGCAACCAGCTCTAAAGACAGTTAACACTGAGTATCGAGCGGCGGTAAATAACTCAACCCCCATAGGGGCCAACAGCTTCGGGCAGATGAGCCCCTTTGGGTGGGGAGACGGTCCCCTCAGTGTAGGAAATGACATTGGAACCCATCATCTGTGCCTTTGGCCCAACAGCAAAACAGACGGAGGAACCTCTTTTTTTTGTGGTTCTCATCAGTCGTGGAGGCGGATGAGGTCATGCCAGATGGACTGGCTGTGAAGGCCCAACTCAATAGTATTTTAAGTCTGCAGCAGTCCATTGCAGTCGCGGTATAAGAACCTGCATATCGCATTCCATTTGTGCCGCAGGGTATAGAGCTGAGGTCATAGTGTGTGGGTCACTTCCATGAGAGCTGCAATCCACCTTAAACAAAATCCTGCTTGTGGCACTTTTTCCTGCTGTCGCCCCATTCAACTCAAGTCCAACGGCTATGGGATAAGGATGGTGGAGGCAGGTTTTCGGGTGAAACTGGAAGCCTCTAGTTCGGACCTGCACATTGACAGCAGATGTGTGATGGTCATCTTTCTGAGACCCCGTGACTACTCAGGAATTCGGTCCTGCATCTGTGTTTGGGCAGGCCTATTTAGGATCACCGCTGCCCACCCTAAATGGGGAAGGCCCTAGAAAATGTGGGCTAAACATCGGTAGTCATACTCTCAACCGACTGTGAGGCCGCACCCAGTGGGTTACCCCTTATGCGGTCGAAAAACGAAGATTACCAAAACTTTGATTATACGAACCTGGAATGTTCAAACCCTACTTGATTTGAAAGACAATAACAGACCTGAGAGAAGAACAGTGCTTGTCACCCGTGAGCTTTGGACGCATGAACACTGATATTGCTGCCTTCCGTGAAACCAGACTGTCCAGACTTACAGAGTTCAGCTCAGGCTACACAATCTTCTGGAAGCGAAAAGATGAGGGAGAACACCGCATTCATGGTGTGGGCACTGGTGAATGATTATCAGCTAACTCCAACTGCTGTCAGTGAAAGAATTATGACTCTCCAAATCCCACTCTCTGGAGCCAAATCTATGACAGACTGTGTGTTCACATCTGTGCACATGAGGCTGCTGGGTGGAGTGACAGAGTGTGCAGCGAAGTGAAAGGTGAGCTGCCAATCAAGTTTTTGGAAGAGTCCCCCATTCCAGGTAAAGACTGCCCAGTTGGGGACGTATTGTGAGGACTGATGACTTTGTCTCTTCCTCTTATCATTCTCTCAATTCCGAGGATTGTGATCTCCAAACAGGCAACTGCTCAGTTTTCTCCATCTTTTATGGTACTTTACAAACAGCCACTAATAAGGGAACTGTTGTATTCGTAATAATATACACAAAATCAATGCTATCGCTTTTTCAAACAATACAATACCTCAAAGAGTTCACGATATCCAACTATATTGAAGCTGCAGCAGTACATTGTTTCTTATTGTTATGTATAAGAGAAAGCCAGAAGCCCTAATTTTGCCACAATCAATAAAGCCATAAATAATACTTTGAATGTTAAAAAAAATATTTTTTCTAATCCAAGACAAGGAAAGTTCATACATTTAATACAAATTTGAATTTAAGAATTCAACTTTCACCTTCTGAACCAGATTTTAAGAACTAAGTTCATCAAAACAAGCTCAATAATCTCACATGGCTAGTGATTTGTAAAACAATATTATAAACTTTTCAGATAGCACATATAAATTGTATTATAGGTGGAAAAATATTGGTAACCATAGGAGCTGAGGAACTTAGGATAGAAATATTTCACACTAGTGTATTCACACTGGTACTTGGGAAACTGGAGATGGTTTAGGATGATGATGATGTATTCACACTGGTACTGGAAGATACACTAGCTTTCTTAAGAAAGGATTATTGAGTATGTTTACTATCTTACATATTTCAGCAAGAGTAGCAAGGCAGGCACGTAACATTCTGTCCTTCTCCTCTGCTGCACCATTAGCCAAGGAAACTAGAGACCGCATTAGGGAAGGAGGAAATTCCGCTGGCGCCAGCACCAGCATGCGTCGCACCAACCGTAGAGCTTGAACTCGTTCCATCTCATTTCTAAGATTTATATCAAGACTCCTAAAAAAAGAGTATTAAAAAGAAAGGAAGGTACTAACTATAGTTATTCTTTTTAATACACAGATCATCAAGCACAAAGTGAGTAAAACTTACCGTGCTATAAGGACTGAGTAGCGCAAACTATTCATTGTCTTAACATCACTCTCCTCCTTGAGAAGATAACGTACAGCCCTCAGAGCTGCAGCACGCACTTGGGATGCTTCATGTACAAGAGCAACACGTAAACTGGAGAAAGACCACACAATAGTGCAAATTAGCTAGGAAATTATAATGGTATAAACTATTTATATCACAGATTAATATCTACACACCACACATCTGGACAAAAGAAAAACCAATTTTTGCAGTCAAAAATAGTCTCTCATACTTGTCTGAACCTGAAACTGTCACCTGAAATAGAGCCCCGTGCAAGGAGTTCAGGATGTCCGACTATACTGTATCTGCAGCAGTACATTGTTTGTTATTAGTGTATTGTTATGTGGTTATGTATAAGAGAAGACCAACTTATTTTTTGTACTTTCTTTACGCTGAATATGCATCACCTCATTATCTGCCAGTCTCTGGGCTGAGCAGCAGTCGCTCAGTAGGCCAAGGACCATCAGGGCTGAGTGCCAAGGGGTTTTTTATTTTTATTTTTTTATACATCTATTATAAGTCTACCAGGTGTCCCCAAATTTTGCTTTTTGTCTCCAGAGCAAATTTGTCCGTGGAATGTCCGCGAATTTAATCACGTGTGCCCAGAAATCCCCAGATTTTCGAAGTTCAATATTAGTATGTTTTTACGTGAACAGTAACATTCTGTAACTTCCTAACTAGGCATCTTTATAAAAATACACAGTAGTATTTATTGCTTTCCTTCTGTGTGCTCTCTGGTTATGGTCTCTTTGATCTACTTCTTCTTCTCACACCAAGTGAGATGCCAACTATTATGATTCAATCATAATAATTACGAATTACCCATCATAATTACGCCTTTACAAATGACACCACAAATTACAATTTTTTGTTGATTTTTAAATGTAAGTGTATGAAGTATTCAAAAGGATACACAAGGAATTGCCATTACAGCTTGAATTTTCAGAATATTATTTTCGGATTTCTCAGTAATCATTTATACCCCTGCCTTTTCCTGTCCCTCATTTAAGAATATTTTGAGTTTTCACTCGCCGAACGCAGTGTGTGCTTCCAGTACCAGAAAAATAGGCAGCTTTGAAGTGGTATATCTTGCGGAGTTGTCTTTGTTCGTCACATGATCAGACTTCCATGCAAGTATGAGAGTTAGTTTGTCTTTGTTTTGGCGCAAAGTGGTGACAAACACCGTTTCATTGTGAATACTGTGTCAGTGACGAAGTATTTATTGCGATTTTCGTTGCC
The DNA here is from genome assembly GCF_040414725.1 of Anabrus simplex. Classification (NCBI taxonomy): domain Eukaryota; kingdom Metazoa; phylum Arthropoda; class Insecta; order Orthoptera; family Tettigoniidae; genus Anabrus; species Anabrus simplex. The sequence continues at coordinate 1,563,581,975 of NC_090265.1, forward strand.
AAATCGTGTGTTATGAAATGCGAACATTTTGAAATAATGAAACAATTTCTTGTGCAAGAAAATATGTGCAGTGACGTTACCGTGACTAGTGACGCTAGTAAGAAACCAAAAAGACTTCAAAAATGTAGGGAGGAATACTCAACAGAATGGTCCTTTTTACTGCGTTCCTCAAAATCTCATTCACATGTATTTTGTAGTGTGTGTAGCCATGATTTTTCAGTTGCGCATGAAGGATGAGACGACTGTCGTAAACACATGGCTAGCAAAATTCATATGGATACAGTTAAGCTGAGGAACACAAACAAGAATTTAACCATTTTTGCTAAATCCTCGGAAGATGAAAGCTCAGTAACAAACGCGGAATTGTTGTTTACGACCTTTCTTGTTGAACACAACTTGCCTTAATCCTGCAGTGACCCTGCGGTACATTTGTTCAAGAAAATGTTTCCCGGTTCGAAAATAGCTTCGAAGTACGGTGGTGCAAGAACAAAAACGGGAGCGCTAGTTAAAACTTGGCTTCTCCAGGTGAGGGAAAGATAACAGAGTTAATGATGTCCCAGCCCTTTGCCCAGGCAACAGACGGCAGTAACGATATCAATGATAAAAAGCTCTACCCTTTAGTTGTGACGCTTTTAGATGGGGAATCTACGCAAATTTCAACGATAATTCTTACAATTCGGGAATACAACGACAATACAGGCAAAGGGATATTCAATGTTTTGGATGATGAATTGAAGAAGAGGGGGATTCCGTGGGATAACTGCGTAGAATTTGCATGTGATAATGCATTTACTGTGACTGTTATTTCCAAAGGTGTGAGCTCCTTTATTTGTAAACAAAATTCTAATATTCGTGTGCAAGGCTGTGCTTGTCATCTTGTGCACTTAGCTGCTCAAAAGGGTTGCACCATTTGTTGGACCCTATGGTCTAGAGGAGAGGAATGAACAAGGCAAGCTCCTATTGGAGTTCTAAGCCGGAAACTATATGACTGTCCACAATACACTCTTCCAACATAACCCAAGGAGTCTCTACACATGGATATTGCCTGAAGACAGGTTACGATATCTAACTGACATCGCACTAGTGCACCGCCGCTGGAAGACATCTGTCCTTGACTGTACAACATTTTCTGGAGCTGACTGTGGAAGTGATTAAAATATCCTGGTCACAAAAACAAAGATCAAGTTACAATCTACTACTGTGAAGGCTGGGACAAGGAAGCTAAGGCTTACTTAATGAGAAATGTCTTTAAGAATGTCTTCAGTGAATGAAGAAGAAGCCGTGTTTCAAACACGAAACATGATCAAGGACATTGTGTCTGCTTATCTGCCTACCCTGAATAAGAGAACACCAAATGCAAAATATCCCTGGATATCACTAACCTCCCTAACATTAAATGAAGAGAAGTAATATGAAGAAATCTGAATTTTACACTATCCAGGATGAAGTCAAATACAGCAGTGTGTCTAAGGAAATACATCAAAACTGCTGAACAGATAGGTAACAGTTAATTAACAAGGTCTATGAGGAAGCAGAGCAACATCAGAACCACAATCAGACTTGAGACCAATTCAGAAAACTTTCCAGCTTTACATACGAATTCAAACCTCGAATGTGGGCGACAGATGGCGCAAATGGTAACCACATTGGGGACAAGGAAGAATCAGTTTTGAGATGGAAACAATACTGTGAAAAGCTGCATACTGCAGATAACAACATGCTAGAAGATCAAAGTCCAACACAACAGTCAGCATTAGAACCTCCAATCTTACCGAGCAAAACTGAGACCGCTATCAAACATCTAAAGGTTCGCAAGTCCCCTAGGTATTAAGGTAATAACTAGAGAGATGTTAAATGAAATGGACGAGGAAGGTAAAGAAGTGATCCACAATGTAACAGAGTATGGCAGACTGAATAGTGACCAGAGGATTTGACAAGCTCCCTCCCAATCCCATTGCACAAAGAGGGGTCAATCAGGAAGTATTCATATCTCATGCCAGCAAATTAATGTTGTATATTATAAATCAGCATTTCAAACCTTACATATTACCTCACATACTCGTATCACCAGAACAAACAGCTTTCATAGAAGACACAGGAGCACAGGAATAAATTTTCAGCATTAGACAAACAGAGAAATCTAGAGAGTATTTTGTTCCTGTTCTCATCTGCTTCCTCGATACACAAAGGTTAATTTAAATTAGTCTTTAGTATGGGTACGCCTTGTCAATACTTTACACAAAACAATATATTTGTAGCAGTCAATATGGACCAATTAGACCAAATATGGTCAAAATCGTAGATTCTCACATACAAAGGTTTTCAACTATGTTCATTGGATGCTGTGTCAGATACTACCAGAATATGGTGTCCCAGCAATTTTATTGGAACTACTTTTTGGGCTATATACAAATCACACTGCAACTGTGAAGAATATAAGCATTAGTGTTTCACTCTTCTGTTAGACAAGGATGTGTCCCACCTCTTCAACTATTTAACATCTATGCCCAACATATCAGCAAAGATCTTGATGGGTGGCAGGAGGTATCTCCATTGGTGGGAAAATTATTAATAATGTAAGATTTGATGACACCAACAGTGAATACAAATTTTCTCACTTACTAGCAGGAGTGAAAAATGTGAACATAGTGTATGGACTGACCATTTACTGTATTTTAGCTAGTCTAAAATGATAACTGACCGAGAATCACAGATCCAGTTCACTGGTAAATAAAGGGGACTGGACGTAATAAACAATTTTGTCTATCTTGGATGAACTGTTCGCGACATGGGAAATTGCGAGACAGAAATGAAAGGACGGATCAAATTAGGACAATTACCATGGACTGAAAAAGAATTAATATGTCCATTGCTGAACAACTCAACATTTCCTAGAGTTTTTCTTCCTGTGTCAATCAGAAGACACATCACAAGAAATAGAAAATTAAGCAGCTCACTGGTTTTACTTCTTCAGTAGACCTTAAGAAGAGCTGAAAACCGCCCAGGATGGAGACATATTTAATGGGGTAACTACGCTCAGAAATTAGTAAATCGATATGTGATGAATGATGATGATTGGGAACTATTCCTATTTTAGCAAGCAATGTTTAATTAATTTCACAAGTTAGAAGACAGGGCATTTATTATGAAACTGGATAAATATTTTATCCAATACAGAAAACTACGAATTAGAACAGGAACATGTACAATGAACCACATAAAATATGGCCACTAACTGAAATCGAAGCATCCGCAACATTACGTTAGAGAGCCATCAATCACTGTAAAACATGTACAGTACTGGCCATGAAACGGAAGCAAACACAGTATCTAGTATCTGACTTGTACACATAATTGGATGGTGTTATGCATCAACTGACCAAGCGCCAAAATGGATTTTTTTAGATTATTGCACCATCTGGTAGCTAAAGTTGTAAACTTTACATAGATTATTGTTCGGACTTTTATTCTCAATATGATTTTGCGGGAAATGAATTTTGACCAAACGCCAACCTCTCCATCATTAAATTGAAGTTTTGCATCAAGTGACCAACCACCATTTCTGAGTCTGAATTACGCATCAAATGACCACACGACAAGCGTGCAGTCGCTTGGTCGTGTGATGCTAAATGCAGGTTCCCACGTAGAAGATACCCGCACAGGTTTTATTCCCTGCGGCATACGCTCAGAACCTAAAATCCTCCGACATGGAAAAATCGAAGTTGGATGATAAACTGGAAACGTTTCGTTTTGACCTTGAAAAAGCACTGCCATTGTCCCGTATTCCCACAAATGTCGTTTTCTTACAAGCACCAGTTGTGGTTATATAACTTAGGGATTCATATTGGGAAAGATAATAAAGGTCATTTTTATGTCTGGTTGGAAGGAAGAGCAGGACGAGGGGCTCAGGAGCTTGGATCCTGCTTCTATAAGCATCTCATGGAAAACATGCACAACGCCAAAGAAGTCATATTGTGGTCAGAATCGTAATATAAAGATTGTTCTACTTCTGAAAACAGTTTTGGAACACCCTACCACTGAAAAGATTACACAAATATTTTTATTTCCAGGCCATAGCTTCCTCCCTAACGACAGCGACTTTGGAGATGTAGAACGTGCTTTCAAATTTCAGCAGCACCTCTATACCACCGAAGAATACACAAATGTAATGAAGATGTGCCGAAAGAAGAACCTGCTTTTTGTGGACAGAATGACCGGACCGGATTTTCATAGTACAGTTCATCTGGAGAAGCACATTGTAAACAGGAAGCAGGCACAAACAGTGAGAAGGTAAACTGGCTGCATGTGAGAGAAATAGACTTGAAAATGCATTTTGATGCAGAACGCACCGTTCAAGCGGCTTCAGAATGAAAATGGATCAGCTCTACATGGTCTGCTCACTGTTATGGCCCAACGGAAAACCAGTTTCAGAAGCGAAACGTAACGACCTGCGCTCTCTTATGGAGCAATAAAATTAGTTGACAAGTACCATATTTTATGCTACAATGAATTTTTAAAAGTCAAATCGATCACTACATGATAATTTTATTTGTAGATCAAGTGATGCAAAACAAAAACGAATGTAACCACAATAAAGCATCAAGTGACCAAGCAACATTATCTCAGATTACGATGATATAATTCAAACATCCCCAAATTGAATACATTAAGAAGAAAATTTATGTTTTTATCTTCATTTTGGTGTATAATATCTCACATTTAAAAGGAAATATGAATTAATACAAAGGATTTTCTGTTTGTGTCAATATCTCAAAATCTACTTTTGGCACTTGGTCAAGTGATGCATAACACCATCCAATTGAGATCCGATTTCTAGATTGACACACAACACAAAAATAACAAATAGTGCAGGAAATTGACTCTAAAAGGTAAAGGAGCAGCTATCTTTCTGATATAACCATTAATAATACACCTCATTGCTAAGTGTAGGTTATGCGACCTGTTCCAACAGTGGGATGTAGTAGCTTAGTAGAGGCACTGTATATGCATATATTGCAGTGGTTAAAATTCCACCCAGTCTTGCTACATTTTATTTTTATCCCTTGGAACTAGAACAACTTGTAAGCACAGTCGGTTTTTGGAATACACTAACAATACTAATGGAGAACTGTTATTATTTTTTTTTGCTAAGGGCTTTACATCGCACCGACACAGATAGGTCTTATGGCGACGATGGGATAGGAAAGGCCTAGGAGTTGGAAGGAAGCGGCCGTGGCCTTAATTAAGGTACAGCCCCAGCATTTGCCTGGTGTGAAAATGGGAAACCACGGAAAACCATCTTCAGGACTGCCGATAGTGGGATTCGAACCTACTATCTCCCGGATGCAAGCTCACAGCCGCGGCCTCTACGTGCACGGCCAACTCGCCCGGTATTTTTTTTTTTCCAACATTATTACTATGTTTGGCATTACAAGCCATCGCATGATGTCGTGGAGTAGTTGGCTAACTCAGCGTATCCTGTTTAATCTAGTCCAGATGGTCCGTGGGAGGTTGAACCCAGGAGGTTTTGCTGTTGGGTCATCAATGTCGATTAGACCATGTGCAACACACGGACTGTTGCTGGTTTTGTGACATAAACCTTATCTTTGGCATACCCTCACGAGATGTCCATGGGCGTCAAGTCTAGTGCATGCGGTGGGTATTCAACATTACCTCTTCGTCCCCACCTTTCCAGAAAAGTTGCGTCGAGATAGGCTTGTACTTCATTATGGTAATGGGGAGGTGCTCTATCTTGTTGGAAGTAAATTTCATCATCATCAAACATCTCTTCAATAAGTGGCGCAACGACTGTCTGCAACATGTCTAGGTAAACTGTGTACCAGTGACAGTGGTAGGTGCAATTGTGTTGATGAACTGTACCATTTAATTTAAATGTGGCCTCATCGCTCCAGATAATTAAGTTTACAAAGGTTGCATTTTCTGCACATTTATTCAGGTACCATTAACAAATGCTCTCCGGTCAAGATTGTCTTCATTAAGAGCGTGGGTTAGTATTGGAATGTAACTTTTCCAACGGACTCGCCTCAACATCCAATGAATATCAATAAAAAGTGAGTACATGAGTTACTGACAGTCGAAGAGCGAGTACATTTTTTTATGATACCCTGTATTAAGGAGTATTAACATACAAATTTTCGACAACATAACAAGGTATATGTTGCTCAATATGGACCCAACAATGAGATTTATAACTTGTAACGGAACAATCTCCAGACATGAAACAGACGAACGGTGCACTCCACGGCGACCGCCCGTCAGCCCCCTGCTGTTCAACATCGTCACGCACGATGCTGTTCAAGCAATTAGAGAAGACTCAAGGAAACAAAGATATACATTTATGCAAACGATATGATCCTGGGGTCCCACGACATCACAGATTTACAAAATACAATCTGTGCTTTGGAGAACTGGACAGATAACAATGACTTACAAGTTAACAGAGAAAAGACTGAGCACATGATTTTCAGAAAGGGTGGACGTGTCTCCCCTGAACACAGAATATTTTTCCAAAGTAAACCTCTGAACACTGTTAACAGCTTTAAATATCGGGGCATAACCTAAACAAACGACAATGAACTCATTCCACATCAATACAAAATGAGCGACAGCAGCTACAAAGCCTATATAGTATAGAATTTCGCACAATGTGCATGGAAATATTATTATTATTATTATTATTATTATTATTATTATTATTATTATTATTATTATTATTATTATTATTAAGTTATTATTAAAACTAATAAATTAGATATCATTTTACTTATAAAATTATTCTCAGTAGAATAATTACATACATTATCATTATAGACTGTTATGCCTTTCAACGTTCAGTCTGCAAGCCTCTGTGAATTCGCCAAGTTGTTTCCAAGGAGTCCCTCGCCTGTCAAATGGGAGTGGGACTCCATTACTCCCATAGGTCCGAGGCTTGCAGAATAATTAGGTATGTTTGAATTGTGCTCAGTGAAATAAATACTAAATCAGTAAATGCTAATTAATTAATGTTCTATTTACAAATGATTAAACACCACCAGAGCACAAAAGGCTGTACAGTAACCTCATTCGAGTTCACCAAAAGCATAAATAACTTATCGATGTGCAAATTCGGAGGTATTCCCTGATATGATTAAAATGATCAATGACCTGTAGCCACGATGACAGTCAGGGCAAGGTCAGGGTTGAGAACGATGTCTGACACCTTAAAACAAACACCAACATCATGAACCATATATGGGGTCAGTGAGTAACATATGGCTGAAGTCACACTACAGCTGATTCAGCGAGTACATCCATTTTAATTATAAACTTTTATCACTATAAAATCAAAGAAATATTATCAATGAATATATTAATATGGAAATTAGAAGACCTGATGAAATGTCACTCAAAATATTTATATGATGATCTATTGACTGACATGGCTGTCCTAAGAAAGAATGCATATGCTAAACATAGAGAAATAATAATCTTAAAAGATTCTTACCAACACTGAATTTCCTCCACAGTGAAGCCAAGTTCCCCGGCTCCAACATCACTCTTGGTTATCAACTTGACAAGTGCATTCAGGTAATTAAATCTTTTGCCTTCTGACAAGCCATGCTTTTTGCAAACATTGATGAGAATTTCCCTGGCGTTTTCAGTGGCGCCTGGAATTCAAAGTAAGATGATTAAATATCATTTAAATAGCAATTTTCAAATAATAATATACCCACTCAAAACAAAAAATTATAGAAACCTTTTGAAAAGTCAATCTGCACGTCATCTTCGCTGTCATGACGACCTGCAACATAAAAATGAAGCATTATATGTTAATTATGAGGAGCCAAAATCTACTTTTTTCTCAAGATTAGGGTTATTACTTACTCCTTATGGAACGTCCCGGACGTAAACTCCTTCCTCTTATCATCCAACTTGCCATCGTCGCCATCTTCTCCTTCTATTCTTTTATTATTTATCATTGATTAACTTTTGTTTTATAGTGCTCTATAAACGTCTCGTATTCATGTTAAACTCTTTGATGTGAAAGATACAACACCCGTGTGCGTAAACTCCATACCACTTATATACACACATGACTACAGCCAACAAGATGATATACTTTTACAAAATGTGGAAAATGTAATCTATTTAAGTAACGCTCTTTCAAATAAAATTTCAAGTAGTATAATTTTGGACCCGCTCTGAGTATATGTGACGTAAAGTTTAAGTTTAGTCTCCGGAGACAGTCCTGAATTAGTAACATTTTCTATGTGATGATTGGCTACACAACGCGTGCAGATATCAATGGATAACTATCATTTGTTTTTCTCTTCCTATTTCTAAGAACTACTGACCTTCGCAGAATTGTCATTAATAGCCTTCAGTGTGCACAGATGATCAATTGGTGGGAAACGTAAATATTAAAGTGGAGTGGGGCGTTTGTCCGAATTGACAGCTGTTATGGTATGGAGTTGACAGACATCGTTTCCAACATGGAACGAATTAGGTTTACGCACAAAGGTAGGGAAAGAAATGCATACTCTCACACGAACTAGTCGTGAAATGTCCGTAATATATAAAATGTACGTTTTAGAAAGCAAGTGAAGTGCCAGATACTGGAAAGATACATTCTGCTGATACCGTTCATCCTTCCACAGATGTTTGACATTTCACTGAATGCAAAGATGATCGTATTGTATTTACCAGACCATGACTGCAGATTACCCACTCGATTTACTCCATATTATTAAATTCAAGATTGACAAAAGAGTGGCGTGCAGTGAGATTTCGGCGCAGTAAATGTTTTAAATGATATTTCTTATAGTCTCATCACTTTCTTCGTTTTGACATTTTTGAGCAAAATGACAAAGTTTTTCTATTCCGCTTTATAAGAATAGATGTTCAAAGTTAGTTTAGGTTATGTCATTGCTGTTACTTGTCACTAGTGTTTGTTTCACGTCTTCGGCTTTTTAAAATTGAATAGTATAGTATAATTTAGTTATAGTAGGATGGTTTCAAGTCAATATAGATAGTATGTTTGGAGCACTTTTATATTAATTTACAGAAGACTTAATTGTTCCAGGTGAAATGGCATCGTCGGGATCAATTACTTCTGAAGACGATGAACTTACCTTACCGAGAGCCTCTATCAATAAAATGATTAAAGAAATACTACCCAATATAAGAGTCGCAAACGAATCTCGAGAACTCATTCTTAATTGCTGCACTGAATTCATTCATCTTTTGTCTTCAGAAGCTAATGAAATTTGTAACACTCAGCAGAAAAAGACTATTAATGCTGAACACGTCTTGCAAGGTAACATGTCTCTTCTTATTAATTATTTATTTATTTTCTCTGTCAGCTTTTCAATAATTGCAGTAGCCAGTTTTTTTTTTTTTTTTTTTTGTAGATAAGTCAAGAAAGTACATATGGCCTCCCTTTGTTATACAAAATACAAAGTCTTAGTGCATTGTTGCTTTAAGTAAACGAAGGCCCTACTTGGCAATAGGATGTGGCCATATTGCTGATAAGTTAATGAATAATCACCATTATATTGTGAACTATGCTCATTTGCCTTGTGTTCCAGTATGCAATGAACTTGTATGGTAGAACTACAGTTATTGGGTCTATATATGATCATTTAATTGAATTTCATATCACAGCTTTGGACCGACTTGGCTTTGGTGATTACCGTGCAGATGCTGAGGCTGTTCTACGGGACTGCAAGGCAGTAGCAGCAAAGCGACGAAGACAAAGTACAAGGCTTGAAAACCTTGGAATACCAGAAGAAGAATTGTTACGACAGCAGCAAGAACTGTTTGCTAAGGTGAGGAGTTCGTGATGTGTTTAGTATTTCAGCTCCAAGTACATTGGATATCATGAAACGATCCCTATGTAAAAATTTAAAATGATTAACTCTATTTTATCTGATATTAATTCTTGCTTAGGTGGTAGTATAGTATGCGCAACTTTTAGTGATACCTGGTGTTATGGGAGTGAGGAATAAGGAGCGAGCTCTCCTAGTTCCAGTAATACTGCCAACTGAATGGAAATGAAATCTGAATTGAATCAATAGTATGATCGATCAATATGAAATTTCTAAACCGTTATCTTAATCCAACAAGTGTGTAACACACACATTATATAACATTTCTCGATGCCAATTTTGTTCCTAGTATGAATTCTATAGTTTCGTTTTGCTGTGCTGCCATAAGACCTATCTGTGTCTGTGCAGCGTAAAGCAACTGGCAAACAAAATTTATTCGCCTGGTAAATGAAATCTCCATGATTAAAGAAACCATGACCCGGACGATAACTGCAAGTGTAAATTATGCGGAGCCTACTGTGACCGATATCATCTGATATTGTGCAACAAAAGACAAAACTCTTTGACAAGTTTCTGTAACAACTAAATGCACATTGTGCGAAATTTATCATATTATTAAAGAAACCGCATGTAACTCTTGATAGAAATTAATGAATATGGTGGATCACCATGTTGACCCCGTGGTGTAGGGGTAGTGTGCCTACCTCTTATTCGGAGGCCCTGGGTTTGATTCCCAGCCAGGTCAAGGCTTTTTACCCGCATCTGCGGACTGGTTCAAGGGTCACTCAGTCTACATGATTACAATCAAGGAGCTATCTGTCAGTAAGATTGTGGCCCCAGTCTAGAAAGCCAAGAATAACAGACAAGAGGATTCATTGCGCTGGCCACAGGATACCTCTTAATCTTCGGGCTGAGCAGCAGTCCCTTGGTAGTCCAAGACCTTTTGGGGTTATTGTTCCATGAGTTTTGGTAGACTACCTCTGTAAATGTAAAATTTTAAAAGTTAATACATACATATATCTTCATTATAGATTATTTCCTCCTCTGCGAACCATGTGACCTTGCCGCGGTGGGGAGGCTTGCGTGTCCGAGTGATGCAGATAGCCAAGCCGCAGGTGCAACCATATCAGATGGGTATCTGTTGAGAGACCAGACTAGCGAATGGTTCATCGAAAGGAGGGTAGCAGCCTTACGGTAGTTGCAAGGGCGGCAGTCTGCTACCTTAAGATGTAATACAGTGTTAGGTGTGGTGGCGCTACTTTTAAACTTATGAACTAGCGGATTGGTTTGGGCTGTGATTAAGTAAAGGGAGTCTGGGGGCGTAAGCCCCCAGGTTAGGGTCACAAAGTCAGTGGTGCCAACTATTACGGATTGTCCGTAATTATTACGGATTTCACCTCACGATTACGGAATTACGGGCAAAGGGGAAATTATTACGGAAAAGCCGACATAATCAGGAAAAATAATTTTCAACGAAAAAAAAAAAAGAAGGAAAAAGGCTCAAAAGTATTGAGCCTTTCTCCTAAATCGTCCTCATTTCAATGCTTGTGAGTTGACAATGATACTTATTCGATCGTGATTTCCTTTTGCTACCCATAAGCGTTGTAAAATTCATTGTGAATGAAGGAGCTCAGGCGCTGCTCTTCTCCACTATAAATCCTTCGATAATGTTGTATTTGCTATGTTAAGTGCACTGACAGTTGACAGAAAGATTGAGAAAGAAGTGAGACCTACATTAAGAGCATCTGCACTGGAATCTCGTATGCTTCAGAAGTCGAAAATTTCATCGGAGTGGAAAGGATGCTTCCAGAAAACCTACACTGAAAACCTGCTTCTGCATGAGAAACAAGCTACAAGGAATATTTTATCACAGAACTAATAGGTTGTGTGCAAATGTTATTGTGTAATATGATATACTTTCGAATATATTGCTAGATGGAAGGGCATAACGGGTGTCATTATCAAGAAGGGAGGAGCATGCTTTTGATTTGACTCGAAATTTTTCTCGGGGTGGCGGAGGGCGATTACTGATAATCCACTTCAAAGGTTGGCACCTCTGCAAAGTGCCTGTTAGGCCTCTAGCATTCTGTACAGCAATAGCAGTGTGAAAAGCTGAATTAATTTATCATGTCGGCTAGTGACAAAGCCAGTAGTCTGGGTTGGTTAGGTCCAGTTAGTGACGAAACTATTCGACTGTGATCAAACAAAGGAGGATCTGGAAGACTTAAGCCCCCGGGTAAGAGCCGCAAAGCAGCTGTTAGGCCTTTAGCATTCCGTACGACAATAGCAACACATTCTATGTTGGGCAGTGGCGAAATTGTGACACTGACATAGCTTTACAATGGCGAAAAATGAAAGTATCCTCCAAATCAATACATCATATATTCCGTCATTAGACGGAATAAACAAGATCAGACATGTTTCGGCTCGTTTGAGCCATCTTCAGTGAAAAAAATTAGGGGGGTTGGAATAATTTACATAATATGATTTGAAAAAATGCTAAAAAACATAATGAAAGCGCAAATGAAAAAACAAACAAAAGAGAGCCTATACGGAAACAAAATTAGCACAAATATACAATATTTACATCAATATGCAGAGCAAAAAACAACTTATTGTGACAAAATTCAGTGAAACAGGTGTTAATTTGAAATAATAATAGATACTAAAAACTGCGTTAACCTAAGAAACAAGGGAATGAGAAAACAAATGATGTAGATGGAAATGAATAATAGTAGCACATGGTGAGGTTGTGGACCTCATAGTTTACAAACTATTGGTTTATAAAAATCACAAAACAGTTTGAAATCGCTGTCAAAATCATCTTAGTGGAATCCCATCACCTCAAATTGGTCAGGAGAAGAGCGGGAGCAAACATTTTGAGAGAAACCAAGCCTGAATTAACCTGCAGGCAAAAAGCCTGTGATAAGGAGAAAAAAACACCATGAAATTTAAGGCTTTAGAAATAGCAGCATTCTCAATATTTTCTCAATCTAGCGGTCCCTTTCTTCATTATTGTTTCATAATGTTGGCTGGTGTTTTGCCTTGCATCTGTCTTCCACCTAACACAGCTTCTCATATTTTTATATGCGGCTCTTCCGACCCCTCTATAATAAGGCAAAACACCAGCCAACATTATGAAACAATAATGAAGAAAGGGACCGCTAGATTGAGAAAATATTGAGAATGCTGCTATTTCTAAAGCCTTAAATTTCATGGTGTTTTTTTCTCCTTATCACAGGCTTTTCGCCTGCAGGTTAATTCAGGCTTGGTTTCTCTCAAAATGTTTGCTCCCGCTCTCCTCCTGACCAATTTGAGGTGATGGGATTCCACTAAGATGATTTTGACAGCGATTTCAAACTGTTTTGTGATTTTTATAAACCAATAGTTTGTAAACTATGAGGTCCACAACCTCACCATGTGCTACTATTATTCATTTCCATCTACATCATTTGTTTTCTCATTCCCTTGTTTCTTAGGTTAACGCAGTTTTTAGTATCTATTATTATTTCAAATTAACACCTGTTTCACTGAATTTTGTCACAATAAGTTGTTTTTTGCTCTGCATATTGATGTAAAGATTGTATATTTGTGCTAATTTTGTTTCCGTATAGGCTCTCTTTTGTTTGTTTTTTCATTTGCGCTTTCATTATGTTTTTTAGCATTTTTTCAAATCATATTATGTAAATTATTCCAACCCCCCTAATTTTTATCACTGAAGATGGCTCAAACGAGCCGAAACATGTCTGATCTTGTTTATTCCGTCTAATGACGGAATATATGATGTATTGATTTGGAGGATACTTTCATTTTTCGCCATTGTAAAGTGAAAACCGTCAATACGGAATGATTCTAATATCTTGTAATAACTGACATAGCTGTTTGTTACGTGCAGCTAATGACAAACGAATAATTTGTTCTGTATTATACATTGTTTCATTTCAGATTGCATTTAAGCCCAGTTTCTTTGACGAATGTTAAGTGTTAACACTGCTGTTAAGGAGACTCTTGACAGAAATTATTGTAGACAACCTCTTATTTTTCAGCATTTAAGGGCACTTTTATTCTCTGTCCTGTGTAGTAGGAAAAATAATAGTAATCCAGCCACATTTCAGTTGAGAATTGCAGTATAAATACAGTATACATATTTAGATAGTATCTTGCCTGCTATATTCGTGTGTATCTTTGTGTGTGTATCTATTAGAGCACAATCGGCTAGAATAGTACTAATAATAATCTGTCTACGCATTTGAGTAGTTCTTGTGAATTTCAAACTTGCAATTTTCATTTTTGTTTGTGCTTAGTAATAACATATTGTAATTAGGATATGTTTGAACGTAGGTAGTTTAAAATCAGTGTTCTCCCTTGTACCTTTTTAATGGACGCACCCCGCACCGCCTGCCGTTTTTATAGACCGCTCGGCTAATATAACCTAGATATATATATGCTAGTTACATAATATTAATACATATTTGAGTCACTGGGTGCTCCAGATTAACATGTAAATACTGTAAAACTGTTAATTTAAATGATAAATCATTATTGTCACCATAGTTGCATCAATTGCATCGGAGATCAAATGTTTAGTTTGACCAACACGTAGTGTTATGCGCGAGCAGAGTCTGGATTAGCGTTGAATCGCATGCGAGCCTTCTGTTCTTCATGGTGTCACAAACCCATATGGCAGTCCACAGCAACCGAGTGGTAGGCCTAAGTCCGCTGTTACATGATTTGGAACGAGCAATAAACATGGAGGGCCCAAGCCCAGGGTAAGGGTGAAGACCCCAACGGCATCAGTGGCAGAGAAGGTGGACTTCGGTATGGCATCGGTAGCGGAAGTGGGGAAACTTGTAGCATCTGTACTCCAGAGGAGCGGCTACAAAGGCATCTGTACTCCAGTGGAGCGGCCTAAAATAACACCGGGCAAAAGGTATAAAATGCCTTTGGGAGGGGCGACCCCATCGAAATAATAGCCTGTATATGGTAAGGTACTAGGAAAAACCCTCGGAAAAGGCTAGGGCGTCCCCTGCTTAAAGCGACCTGCATTTCTCAGGGTACTAGGGGAACTGTGAGAAATAGGCGACCAGTAACCAACATCTAGATAGCAACAGCAAATCTTATGACCCTGACAAGAAAGGCGGAGGAAGTAGTAGATTTCATGGAGAAGGAGAAGGTGGAATAGATGGGGCTGAGTGAAGTGAAATGGAAAGGTAATGGAAGGAAGAAATTGAGGAAAGTATACATATTATACTGGAGTGGTGGCCAAGAAGCAGTCAGTGGAGTGGGACGAATCATTTCAAAGCAAATGGAGGAGTATGTTGAAGTGGTAGAATGTGTGAGTGACAGATTAATGAAAATTAGACTAAAGGTCAAGAATGAAGTGATGGACTTCATACAAGTGTGTGCACCACAGACGGGAAACAGTGAAGAAGATATTGAGGGTTCTTGGAGAAATTAGAAAGAAGAAATTTCAGGTGTGGAAGTGGTTATTATGGGAGATCTGAATGCACAGGTCGGAAACGACAGACAAGGAAAGGAAGAAGTCATTGGACCATATGGATATGGGAAAAGGAATCGCAAAGGAGAGGAACTGGTGGACTTCTGTGAAAGGAATGGACTTATAGTGGGGAATACATGGTTTCGAAAGAAAAACCGCAGGAAAATTACGAGATATGGGTGGGGTGACAGAACAACAAAATCAGTAATTGACTACTTTTTAGTGGAAAGGACAAATCAAAGGAAGTTGATGGATGTGACAGCTTTACCAGGAGAACATTTGATGGGGACCATAGAGTTGTAATAGCAAAATTACAGTTGGAAAAAATGGAAAAACTAAGAGAAAGCAAAGTAATAGTGTGGAAATTGAAAGACAAAAATGTACAGGAAGATTTTCAGGAAATTTTGAAGCAACAAATCCCAGTTACTGAAGTGGAAAATGTAGAAGAGTAGTGGGCAAATTTTAAAAAGGAATTTGTTAGTGCAGCAGAGAGTGCTTGTGGCAGGACTTCTACAAGAGTGAAAGAAAAGGAGACACCGCAGTGGAAAGAGGAAGTGAAGAAAATAGTGAAAGGAAAGAAAAGAGCCTGGCGAGAATGGAACAGAGATCAAACAGAAGAAAGCAAACGGAAGTATCTCAACAGTAAATGGAGATGTACGAAGGTGGTAGGAGAAGAAACGAAGAAGAGTTGGGAAGAATTTACACAAAATAGATCTCAGAGAATTAGAGTAGCTTTATCTGTAAAAATTAAGAGGGGAATTCCTCAAGGCAGTATTATTGGACCTTTGTTTTCTTATATATATAAATAATATGAGTAAAGTGGAATTAGAGATAAGGGGCCGATTGCAGAAACGGTATTTAGACGATGTCTACGGTTAAACAATGCCTAAGCATGGCTGCCGCATTGCAGAGACGTTATTTATCACTTAGACACTGTCTAAAACCGATGTTCAACCGGTCATGTTTAAACACTGCCGAGAGCACTGTTCAACCTCAAATGAGAGGAGTGAATCACAATCAGAGGTTATGTACCATGAAATATGTAATTTGTATTATGTTGAGACGATTCCGGGAAGAAAGGTTAGTCCGACGGCCTCTCTGTGGGTCGCCCGATGCTAAATCGCAGCAATTCGTTTGACATGCATGGGGAGATAATCGTAAAATAAGATTTTGGTTTACGAGAGACTTGTTTCTTGAGACTGACAAAGTGACAGTCCGGTAACTGTCAACTTGAATACAATTCTTGGCAACCGATATATTTTATTATGTACATGGGGTAATTTCCGTGGAATTATAGGTCACTTCGACTACATACCTATCAGAATTACGTGTCCCGATCACCTGAGGGCTGTCACATACATCAACCAGGAGGGATTCACTTATATTTACTGCCAAGTAAACACACATAATAGTGAAAACTAAAAAGTAGGTTGTATGGGATTTTTATATATATATAATTGTATACGGTAAGTTTTCGGCAACTATGAGATAGGAAAAGGCAAGTGGTGGTGATTATGGTTTAAAGAGGACTGGGCAAGAAGAGCCGTGGCCATAATAACAGTCCTAGTATTTGTCTGGTGTAAAAAGGGAAACTACGGAAAACAATCTTCACGGCTGCCGATGATGCGTTTCGAACCTACGATCTCCAGAATGCAAGCTACATCTATATGGCCCGTACAACACACTCGGTTACACAGTACTATTGCTTCATCTTCCCTTCGTCGAAGCTACCGTATTTATGAGTAGATTACATTCACTGTAACAACGCTATAATAAAAGCTACACTTCCCCGTACGGTGGCGTGTCGCTTTAGTGTCGATAATATTATGAGATTTAATTTCCACCGAAAGCGATTCTCTTATCTGTGGGCAAGTCATGCTCAGCCATATTTGAGTAATGTGTAGGAAGACAAACAGCTGACTGGTGTTCGGCGCGCGCACCGACGAATGTCATTGGTTGCGACAAGCAAAGAGTTGCATGAAAGATACGTCTGTCTCCATTTCCAAACCAAAATTGAAACTTTAAGGGATGTCTAGTTAAACATCGACTGAACATTGTTTATGCAATGGAAGATCGTGAACGATTTAGACGTTGTTTAGGTAGACAATATCTAAGTCTTAAAACTAGTCATCGTTTCTGCAATCAGCCCAAGGTTATTTGCAGATGATGTTATTCTGTATAGAGTAATCAATAAGTTACAAGATTGTGAGCAACTGTAAAATGACCTCGATAATGTTGTGGGATGGACAGCTGGCAATGGTATGATAAACGGGGTTAAAAGTCAAGTTGTGAGTTTCACAAATAGGAAAATTCCTCTCAGTTTTAATTAGTGCATTGATGTGGATCATTATGGGGATCATTGTAAGTACCTAGGTGTTAATATAAGGAAAGATCTTCATTGGGGTAATCACATAAATGGTATTGTAAATTAAGGGTACAGATATCTGCACATGGTTATAAGGGTGCTTAGGGGTTGTAGTAAGGATGTAAAAGCCGGCCCCATGGTGTAGGGGTAGCGTGCCTGCCTGTTACCCGTAGGCCCCGGGTTTGATTACTGGCCAGGTCAGGGATTTTTACCTGGACCTGAGGGCTGGTTCGAGGCTCACTCAGCCTACATGATTAGAATTGAGGAGCTGTCTGGCGGTGAGATAGCGGCCCCAGTCTAGAAAGCCAAGAATAACGGCCGAGAGGATTCATCGTGCTGACCACACGACACCTCGTAATCTGCAGGCTTTCGGGCTGAACAGCAGTCGCTTGGTAGGCCAAGGCCCTTCAAGGGCTGTAGTGCCATGGGGTTTGGTTTGGTTTTTAGTAAGGATGTAGAGGAGAAGGTGCAAGTCCCTGGTATGACCCCAACTAGAGTATGGTTCCCTCACCAGGATTACTGAATTCAAGAACCGGAAAAAATCCAAAGAAAAGCAGCTCGAATTGTTCTAGGTGATTTCCGACAAAAGAGTAGCATTACAAAAATGTTGCAAAGTTTGAGCTGGGAAGACTTGGGAGAAAGAAGATGAGGTGCTTGACTATGTGGTATGTTCTGAGCTGTCAGTGGAGAGATGGCGTTGATTGACGTCAGTAGACGAATAAGTTTGAGTGGTGTCTTCAAAAGTAGAAAAGATCACAATATGAAGATAAAGTTGGAATTCAAGAGGATAAATTGGGCAAATATTCGTTTATAGGAAGGGGAGTTAGGGATTGGAATAACTTACCAAGGGAGATGTTCGATAAATTTCCATTTTCTTTGAAATCATTTAAGGAAAACAACAGATAGGGAATCTGCCACCTGGGGGATTGCCCTAAATGCCAATCTTGATTGATTGATTGATTGATTGATTGATTGATTGATTGATTGATTGATTGATTGATTGAACGATCTATTGTTCCTAATAAATTGCTAATTAATAAAATTTGCCATGCATGTGCAATAGTGAAAGTTCAGACTTACACTTCTCAGTCACTCCATAAACATGGTTGACATGTGCACTCAGTCATATTTAGTGCAGTATTAAATTATTTTAGTAACAGTACAAGAACGCTGTATTTTCACACCTTATCTTGTTCCTCGCACCTTATTGAATACGTCTAATGGCGTTTGAGCACCTACAAGTGAATTGGCAATGGTCTGCTTCTTTATTATAACCTGACATTGTAGTTAATTTACAGTCCTCTCCACATCCTCGAGCATAATTTCACTGCCATAGTGTAACATCTAGAGGATGCGTCCCCAGGTGGCAGATAATAGGCTATTACATAGGCTGGCTCGGGTGCCCTGAAATTGATCTGCTGACAAAGAGGAACTCAACTCCTGGTGTCTGTACAATGTTGGTGCACCCTCTCCCCAGGAGATGCAAATATGGAGGGCCAAATAGCTCAGCGTAATGACAAGATCTCAACTGCAACTGAAGTGAAAAAGACAAACTTCAGAACGGCATAGGCAGTGAAAGAAGCAGCCCAGTACTCAGGCTGATAGGAGTAAAAGGTATCTGTTCTGAAATGGAGGCAGATATTAATTTTAATGACCAAGTAACTTTCAGATAAAGGAGACCTCTCCCATCTAGCCAATGGCCTTGTTTCGGACGGATGAGTGGGTAGATGATCAGGGTACACTATTGCCCTTGGAAGGAGAAATCTTCCCTAAAGGCAGATGAACCTGTTGTAAGTCACAGCATAGAATGTGTAAGGCAAGGGGAAACAACCACATTAAAGATCCATGTGATAATCCAAGAACAAACGGTATGATGTCTTGGAATGTCAAATATAATAGCCCCTGCTCAGATCTCCAGAGGGGTATGGTATACAGGAGAAGATAAAAAATAAACTCTGCAGAATTGGGACATGGAACATGAAGTTCCTGAAGTATGGTAAACTAGAGAATGTAAAGAACGAAATGAAGCAACTAGAAATAGATGCGATTAAGTGAAATGAGACAGCAGAAATCTGTGGAGTGGAGAATTTAAAGTTGTGTACCCTGGTCCTTCAAATGGAACTGGAGGCATTGGATCCATATTAACAAAGCAACTAGAACAGTATCGGATATTTGGGGATACAGTAAAAGAACACTGCTCATCAAGTTAAAGGCAGAGCATAGAGATACAGTACTAATCCATCTTTAAATGTCCATATTTGCACGCACTTACCATGTGGAAGAAGTGTTGCTGAAAGTCATCAACAAAGAAAATCTCATCATCTTGAGAGTCTTGAATGCAATTGTAAGATAAGGCAGCGAATGTGTCACAGTTGGCGAGTTTGGTCCTGGCTAAAAAAATGAGTGAGGAGACCAGATTCATTGAGTTTTGTCAAAGTTGCGTGCCTGCATACTCTTTCAACCAGGCAAAGAGGTGATACACACAGAAAATCCCAGGAAACAGTCATAGATATTAACTAGATTATGATGATGGTCAGAGAATACTACCTCAGTCATTTAAAAAAAAAAAAAAAAGCCGTGTGCTGATGACAACCCAACTAAAACTTAGGAAAAGAACAGTAAAAAGGCGAACTTGAAGAAAGTAATGACAAACAGATAGCCAAGTTTAAGGAAGAAATTAATGACAAAATTGATCCTGACGGACTTGCTGGAAATAATATTAAAGAGAAATTGGAAGACATCAAGAAGCAAATAACAGATGCAGCAGACAAGTGTTTTGAAAAAGAAGCCTACAAACCTTGGATTACACAAGATATTTTTAATCTAATGTTTGTACACCAGATTGCCAAAAGCAAGGAAAATAATGAAGGGTACAAGAAGCTAAGAAATAAAAATCGCTGAGAAACAAAAAACGAAAAAGGAAGAATAGATTGAAAGTAAATGCAAAGAGAGAGAGATCCTAAGATAATAACCAAGAGAGGGTTTTCAGAAGACCCATAGTCAGTTTCAAAGGAAGATAAAGCTGCTGAGTATAATAAAGGACAACAGTGGAAATGTCACAATAGGAGAGAATCGGGTAGTTACAAAATAGAAAGCATATGTTCAAGATCTGTATGAAGGGCAACTAGATAATAGCTTAGTAGAAATAGAAACTGAGGTTGAACAAGATAAACTCAGACCCTCTATTTTTAGGGAAGAATTCAATAAATCTTTGACTGAGGTAAACCATAGAAAAGTTCATGGGGTAGATTTAATTCCTAGCAAAATTCTACAGGTACCGGGGAACAAAGCAAACGCATTGCTATACTAGCTAGTAAACCACATTAATATTAGTGGAGAAATATTGAAATATTTCAAGAAAATTCACTGATACCTATCCCTAAGAGAAGTAATACACAGGAATGTGAAGATTACAGAATATTAAGCCTCAGGCTACTCGTACCTCCAAAATTATAACGAGAATTTTGTACAACCGTACGAAAAGAAAAGTAGAGGAAAATTTCTCAGAAGACCAATTCAGATTTAGAAGAAACAGAGGCACAGAAGAAGTAATACTGAACCTCAGAACATTATTGAAAAAACCCTATTGTATGAGTGAATAAGAACATTCTAATTGCTTTAATTGATTTTTTTTTAAAGTTATTTGTTTGGGGTGTCGACCTATAGAGATCTTTTGTACCTACTTGCACCATGTTATATGAACCTGCGTGAAATTGGAATGGAGGAAGTGTAGAGTGTTCAATGTGAGGATAGGAACGTTAAGGATGGTACAAATACCCAGTCCCCAGGCCAGGGATATTAATCATTTACAATTAAAACCCCCTGACCCAGCCGGGAATCAAACCCGGGGCCGCTGGGTAACAGGCGGACGCGTTGCCCCCTACACCGCGGGGGCCGACTTTCATTGATATATATAAGATCTTTGACAATGTTAACTGGAATATTTTGTTCGAAGGCCTCAAAGACCTAAAAGTTGACTATACGAGTAGTCCAGAAAAACCATTTACCACCTGTACAAGAACCAGACAGCACTTAACAGAGAGTGGGGTAAGCAAAAAAATTTTAAAATATTTTAGGCTAGGATGTGGTCTATCACCAAGGTTATTTAAAATACACACTGAAGAATCAATTAGTCGACTGCCACATGCACCCAAGGATTTAAAAAGGTAAATTGTACCAAACAGTTTGTTTTGCAGATAACATTGCTCTGATAGCAGAGTGTGAGAAAGAGCTAGAGGACTCATTAAAGAAAATGAATGGTCTAAGAAAAATGTGAGGCATGAAGATAAATAAAATAAAAACCAAGATAAAGAAATGTTCACAAGATGGTAACCAGAATGCCAATCTTTGTTTGGAAGGAGAAAGATTGGCCCAGAAATCAGTTCAGGTACTTGAGAAGCATCATTTCATGTGATGGGACGTTTAAGAAGGATGTCCATTCTCGAATAGCTCAGGCAAAAGATGGTTTTGGTAAGGAGAGGAACCTACTGACATTGAACTCCTGATCACCACTATGAGAAAACATTTCATTAAAAACTTTGTTTGTAGCATTGTGACCTACAGCTCTGAAACCTGGTCTCTGCTGAATGTAGAAAAGACTACCAGTACATGTGTTTTGAATGTGGTATTGGTGTTGAACCTTACGAATACCTTGGACCAGCAAGATAAAAATGACAGTCTGCAGCGATTAGAAGAAACTCTAAACTTGAGGTGATTTTCAAAATATTCTGTCCATCTGCTCAGTATTATAATATTTTATTTATTTATTTTGTATGGCAAGACGTTATATAACAAACCATCACTGACATATAACAGTTAAAAGTACTAAATATACAATCAATCACATACAATAATTAAAATTACTAGACATACAATCAATCACATACAATAATTAAAATTACTAGATATACAATCACATCTGCTGTGTGATTCTCTAGGATGTATAAGAAGTTCATCTGATTAACCTAAAACACTATTCTTTTTTTTTTTTTCTAAGATTGTTTATTACTATCCACTTAAGGAGACTGCATTGATGCACTGTTTGCCACTTTAGTGGATTCTGAATGTGAATTTGCTTTGGCATTTCAATGGAAAGGTCGATGTCAGCAAAGCGACAGTTCCATTTGAGAACAAGTCTCTGGTAAACTCAAGGTCACTGGAGCAGAAGGAGAAGCTGAAGGAGAAAAACTGGCTGAAGAAACACTGAGACATTTCATAACACTGAGACCAAGAAAACTAATCGTTGCAGGGAATATAAGCACAGACACCTGGATAACCATTTCAGCGCTATCCTCAACAAGCAAAGTAACCACCAAGCATATACAACCATAAATAGAAGCACAAAGACCATAAAACAACCCTACTTCACTAAGGAAAACATACAGGAGATTATATCAAAGCTTAGGAACAAAAAGGCAGCTGGATCAAATAGTGTCTTCAACGATCACATAAAACAGACATCAGACATGCTCATAGGTAGCTGGACACGCCTATTAAAAAATGCATAGAATTGGAGTCTATCCCAGACAGTGTCTTACCAGTGGTTGACACCTGCAGATTCCTGGGTCTCCATTTTGATAAGAGACTTACGTGGCAGCCCCACATCCGTCAGTTGAAGGTCACCTGCATGAAGAGACTTAACATGCTTAAGTTTCTCAGCAGCACTTTGTGGGGGGCTGACCGTGCGGTACTGCTACGATTTTACACGGCGACCATCCTCTCCCAAATTGACTATGGAAGTGCGGCTTATGGCTCAGCATCAGAATCTACGCCGAGCCTTTTAGACAGTATTCACCATAGTGGAGTTAGGCTGGCAATGGGAACTTTCCGTACTAGCCTCATTCCCAGCCTACTCGCTGAAGCGGGAGTTCCACCTTTATGGATAAGGAGGCAGCAGTTACTCCTCACGTACGCTATCAAAATTTATGAAATGCCGCTACATCCAAGCTATCAATGCATCTATCATACCCAATACCACCAGAAGTGCCAAGACCAGCCGAATGCCACACGATCGGTTGGGTTTCGAATTGATAGCTTGTGTCATAATTTGAATATCGATATCGGTGGTTGTCTTGAACAAACTTTTAGGTACGTGCCTCTGTGGTTGGTTCCGCGACCGGATATACGTCTGGATTTGCTCCATGGATCCAAGGTGAACACGGATTCCTCTATTTATCGGAGGTATTTCCAAGACTTTGTTCACCAATATCCGGCTGCGAGACATATCTTCACAGATGGTTGTAAAATCTGAGATAGTGTTAGTTGCTCTTTCGTCATTGATGATATGAGCACGATGATCTCGCTTCCTAGAGTATGTAGCGTGTATATTGCAGAGCTTTACACCATCTTAGACGCTCTGTAGTTTGCGCTGCATGACAAAAGAAGCCACTTTCTTATGTGTACCGATTCGTTAAGCTCTCTGCAGTCCATTGAAACCTGTTTCTCGCAACACCCACTGATACAGCAGATACATGACCTTCTAGCCAGGTTAAGTGATGCTGGCAACAGAATCACTTTCGCATGGCTTCCAAGCCAAGTTGGGATTGCGGGAAACGAACTTGCGGATGAAGCTGCAAAGGAAGCTGTACTTTTACCTCCAAGACCTGTCAGTATACCTGCCAAGGATATTTGTTCTCAGTTACGTCAAACCATTTTGTCGTCCTGAGAATCGGAGTGGCTAGCAATCCATACTTCCAACAAGCTTAGAGCAATTAAGAAAACTACAATGTGGCGGTCCTCTTTCCGACTTTCACGGAGAGAGGCCATAGTATTGTGTAGGCTGAGATAGGTCATTTATGATCTACACACTCTTATCACCTAAAGAGGGAAAACCCCCAGTGTGTTCTTGTGGTGCCGACTTAACCGTGGCCCACATCCTCACAGAGTGTGCCGATCTCTCTCGCCTAAGACGGAGCCTCAGCCTGCAGGAAACACTCAAACGCATACTAGCCGATGACGCGACTACTGCTGATCTCGTCATCCACTTTATGTGCGACAGTGGACTTACCAAGGGTATATAAATTACAAGTGTACTGTTACTCAGAGAATGCACATTGCCTTTTGATTCGTTGGTAATTTTTTCCACCTAATTCTATAATTTTATTTTGTTTTATTTTGTACTGCGTTTCCAAATTCCTTTGTTGAATAAATAATTTTGTTTTTTATTTTAAATTTCTTTTCCACTAATTTGTTCAGGGAGGATGATTACCTCGTACTTCCTCTTAAAACAAAAAATCACCACCACCAGCTATCCCAGACATCTGGAGAAGATCGAAAATAAAGGTTCTTTATTACCCGAAGGAACAATTCAGATTCTGGAGAGGAAGTGGTACACTATGGAATACATAGAAGAGGCCTTAACCCGGTAACGTCGTGCGGTACCGTATAGTACCAATGCGCCTTACTTCAGATTTTCTCTTGCTGATCATTACTCACGACGTAAATTTAGCAACTCTGCTTTAGAATGTCAAGGTGATACTCTCTACAATGCCTGAAAACAATGTGGGATTTTATTTGAGTGTTTGTTTGTGGCAACAACTGCTTGGAGTCTGAGATCGTGTTGAGAGGAATAAAAATGACTGCCCGTCTACGGTAAGTTGCTTTATTTTGTTTATAAATTTTGACGCTACAATTTTGTATCATGTGGTTTATTATCTTGAAATTTCAGTCCATGATTTGAAATAACAAGCAATTTGTCAGCATATCTGTGTTAGCTGTTATGGCACTAATTATTCTGTTGGTTACTGTATGGTACCGCACCTCTCTGTTCCTTTTCTCCCCCTTGCTTCTAAAGAAACAATTCATACTGTCTTGGCTTAATTCCTCTCGTTCCCACTGGAACATAGGGCATCCGTGAAATGTCTCCATTGTGGTCGTCGACTTGCCAATGCTTTAATTTCCAAGTCTTCCCTGCTTCAGGAGCCTCCTGCTCTACAGTCCTCTTCCAGGTCTTCCTAGGACGACCTCTCCTCTGTACCCCTTGCGGATTCCATTCCAATGCTGTGCGTTGTATCAAAATCGCACCACCTCACTTCACTTAAACAGAACAGATGTTAGGCTTTTCAGGCGTTTGCTCTATTAACCAGCGTTTCATCTTAGGTCTGACACTAGACTCATCAGAGTAGGATGTGTCAGACCCTACCCACTGATGCTGGGGTGTATGCAGGTGAACTTATCAGAAGCCTATATAAGAGGCACAGTCTGATAACTGCATACGGGAGATAAAACTCCACAATGGAATTATTGCCCGCCTAGCAATTCCGAATGGAAATTCTAAGTTCCCAAGGAGGGAATTAGATATTTTTCCACCAATAGAGCATGTCAAAAACAGAACAGATGTTAGGCTTTTCAGGCGTTTGCTCTATTAACCAGCATTTTGTCTTAGGTCTGTTTTTGACATGCTCTATTGGTGGAAAAATATCTAATTCCCTCCTTGGGAACTTAGAATTTCTATTCACTTTACTTAAACCAAGAATTTCCAAGCCATAATTTTGCATCTCTTTCTCAACCTGCTTTAGTTTACCTTCTTCTGTCAACATTCCAACAACCCATTCTCATTTTCCATTTTGGGCCAAAGTGCGTCATTGAGGTATCCATCTGGTTTTGTTTCTCTTCATTTTCTTTAATAAGTGGATTTAAGATGCACGAGTTAGTAGCCCACAGCACCCGAGCTTGGTGGTGAGGCTGCCACCTGAGCCTCCAAGCCTGCTGTTTTCTGTAGTGGTTGTCTCCCTTAGCCTTTGAAGATCCCTCTTCACCACAAGGCAGTGGTTTCCCCCATTTCTTCAACCCCAAGGGTAAAGGGTTGCCTCGTCTGCCAAATTTGCCATTCCAGAGGTCTCCTTCTCCACCGCATCTGCCATTGAGGATTTCACCAGTGCCCCGTTAGCCGTCACATTTCAGGGTGCCTGCAGGGCCTTCACAGCTACTGTAGTAGTCCTGGGGCACACACAGTTCCCACTGTACGTCATCCCTATAGGCAATCCCCTACTTCATGCCATTGCCCACCTCCCACGACATGGACGAGGGGTTGGACTTACGGGAGGCAATTCATACTGTAGTTGCAAATAATTATTTATATGTCGTAGGTTATGATTTTCCTTTTCCGTGTTGACGTATAACTAATATAATAGAGTTTGAGGGATGTTCCACCATTCAACACAGTGTAAAATATTTTGAATTTATTAAGCGAAGACTGGTTTCGACTCCCTTGGAGTCATTACAAGTAATAAATCTCATTGTAGACCGTATTGGACATCAGATTATGAAGATTAAAATAAGAATAATAGTTTACACCACCTTTCCAATACTTATTTTTTGTTATATTTAGGATATAAACATTACAACAGGTGTTGTAAGTTGGGACATATTTCGCTTAACTGTCGTAAGCATCATCAGCTGAAATAAATCTTAGCCTAAAGTTAGGTCAGAGCCCCGAACCTATCCTTAAAATATATGGTACCCTAAGATTCAACATTTACATTGTAGAAAATCAAATAGGCTTAAAACTAGTGTGAAAAACGTAGAATGTTCATCATGACTAAGAGAAAAACACACAATCATGTTGACAGAGGTTAAAAACATATGGTACAACATAGAGCTGGTAGTGGAGTAATTAAGATCATTGCTACCAGTTGATTAATAAGAATGTTCATACATAACATAAAATGATTATTATATTCTTTTGAATGAAGAAGGTAATTAGAATTGTTAACTAATTAAATATCATTCTTGCATAGATACGAGTCGGGTACGAGAAATCACGTATTGTAGTTGACATGGAGTAGTAACACTTCAAACAGGATTGATCACGCCTGAAGCTGCTATAGGCCAATATCCAGTTCCTTTAAAACAATGGTTAAAGCCGAAAAAAGGTGTCTTCATTTTTACTGGGAGTTCGAGATCAAAAATGAAGAAAATAAGATGCAATGTGCGTCAACTGAAGTCTGGAAAATGGAAAAAGGAAAAAGATGTACTCAGTGCCTTGAAAGTAGGGTGTTCAAAATGAGAGTCTAAGATCGCTTACCTCTTATGTTGGAGGAGCATTGACTGGTTACCTTAGCCGCTCGAGGGGGTCTGGTAAACGTCGGCCCGTTGCTACGTGTGTTGTATCGGTTTGCTTGCTTGAGCGAAGAGCAAGTCTGGAGAGGAGGGGTAGGCGCAACAATGAGAGACTTATGCGCGTGCCTTAGGGATAACCTTCACCATTACAAAAATGTATTCCGACTGCAGGTCGAAACTACCTAATGCATAGAAAGAGTCAAATAGGTGTTGCTGGTGTTCAGGTGCAAAGTGTCGAAAATATTCATACGTACACGGGCATGCTCTGACGGTGGGACATTTCTTTGGATCTACATTTCCTTTAATGTTCATGTATTCTGCCCTTCTTGATCACTTTTTTTTTTTTTTTTTTTTTTTTCAATTGTTCCGTGCCCACAGTTCTTCATTCTGGAACTGTTTTCTTCCGTGCTAGGGTTCATTTACGTTAGCAGTACTATGATCTCCCTCCGTGATTGATGTAGTCAGCGTGGTATCATTACATGTACTGGATAGATTGGGCTCTGATAACATGATGCATAACTCATCCAATGTATTACTCATACGTTGGCTGAGTGGGCAACGTGTTCATTCCACTTCCAAGTCATCGGTATTAGTTCCAGATACAAATATTTCTGAAATGGAAATGTTTTAGACAGGTACTTATCTGCAAAATTGTTCATATCATGAAATATTAAGGAGCTATTAGGCCGACAAGGGAACCATCCTTACCTTGCAATGTGGCTTGAACACTGTCACCACCGAGCTCGATTGCTGCAGTCACTTAAGTGCAGCAAGTATCCTGTATTCGGGAGATAGTGGGTTCAAACCCCACTATTGGCAGCTCTGAAAAATGTTTTCAGTGGTTTCCCATTTTCACACCAGGCTAATGCTGCAGCTGTACCTTAATTAAGGCCATGGCTGCTTCCTTCCCACTCCTAGGCCTTTTCTATCCCATCGTCGCCGTAAGACCTACCTGTGTCGGTGCGACGTAAAGCAACTTGTACGAACACTGTCACCAGAGCTACTGTACATTTCATTCTGTAGCACACAAACACACTAACAAACGCTCCACGGTGTGTCGACCACAATACTGTTAGCATCTTCTGCAGTTGTCTCTTCCGCAGGCTGTCACGTGCTGTATGATGCATGGTACGATACAAAGAACCGCTGGCCTACTCCCTATGTATAAACAGAGCAATAGTGGTCTATGTGGCACAGACCAGTATTATGCTCGGTTTATTACAAAACTGCACAGTGCTTAAGCAACATAAAGATGTCATTTTTTGTCTCTTTGTTCATCAGTACATTCAAAAATCTTCAGAAACGTTATAAACAATGTGTGGCACATGATGATACACAGTTTGAACAAAATTAATATTTCAGTGCCTTTGTTTTGCATGTACAGTTGTTGACGTAAAAGGAATTCAGTATTTACTTGTAACCTGACTGTGTTGCAGGCTAGAGAGGAGCAAGCTGCTGCTGAACAACAACAGTGGCAACAGTTGCAAGCTGCAGCACAGATGGTCACAATGCAGCAGAGCAATCAAGACCTAGATCAAGAAGATTACTCCTGACTTTGTATTATAGCCACCAATAAAACATATGTCTTTTAAGAGATTCTTGTGTTCAGTTATTGGTGATCTTTATGCCAAAAACACTGAAAAAATGTTTCTTTATTCAGTGGAATATGTCATTTACTGATGGTGCTGGGAAAGTGTGTCAGTTATTAGGACGACACGTTTCAGAAATGTAAATTTTACAATATACTGTACACCAAGGTTACCAGATGTCCTGTTTCCTGAAGACAGTCCCCAGATTAAAAAAATTTGACCACATTTTTTGATCATTTGTGTAATTGCACTTAATTTCAAATGTGCTTGCTTTGATAGCATTCATCATGCTGATTGTATGTTCCTAAAAAAACATACCAATGAAGTAGAAATTTGGGGATACAGTCAATTTCTTCACAACCTCCATCTCCAGGATGATATAATTGACACCTCTGTACACATCTAACCGATCAACGAACATTACAGCAGTTTTCACCCATATTGAAACTATTTCTGCTATTCAGCCTTGCCATCAGGGACAAGCTAATTTGTTCAACCCTGAAGCCTGTGTCTCGTACAGTGATAACCTGACAAAGGCCTTTACCACTAGGGTTTACCCCACCCAATTGGTTGACTCCCAAGTCGTGAACTCTACCCCAGACACTAATCAACCTAACCCGTAATCTTCATAACCACATATCATCCTGGTCTACACATAATCAATCCTGTTTTAAAACAAGCATTCAGTTAACTTGCATCCTCACCCTACAACTATGATCTTCTCACAAAAAGGCCCATAGTCACTTTCAGGTGCGCACCTAACCTCAAAAACATTCTCGCTCACTAAGAACCACACCAGATGTCACTCCATTCTGGCTCCTTATACTATAAACACAGCCACTGTAAGACCTGCCATTTATATGTGCAAAGCACCACTTTCACCAACAGTATCAGCAACAAGTCTTATCCCATACAAGGTCGTCATAACTGCATTTCATCAACCATCACATCCAACCTGTCTCTGTGGCTAACTTCTTAGCATGCTGGCCTTTCATCCAAGAGGTCCTGGGTTCAATTTCCAACCAGGTTGTGATTTTTAACTTCCATTGGTTAATTCCTCTGGCCTAGGAACTGGGTATGTGCATGTGTGTTTTTATCACTAGATTCATTCTAGGTAGGGCCTCATCCGCATAGATCCACAGGTCGTCCATGGGTATCAACTTTTAAGACCACCACTGGGCCTCTCCTCTTCTTCTTGGTTCGAATGGGCCTACTTTGGACCATGCTTGTTCAACTGTTGGGCTTTGATCTTTGCCCATCATTGTCACATTTTCTACTGGTGCAACTCCTTTTTTCATCTGCCCAGGGGCTACTTTCTTCCAGGGGTTTTCCTGAAATCCATGGACTTCTTTCAGGGTACATCATACAGACAGTCTTTCTTTAACATTTGATATTCTCAGTTCTTTAATGTCCTTCTCAGTTTCTGTCAGCCAAGTGGTACGAATCTTCTTGTTCTGCCAGAAGATGAAAAAGTGATTGGTCAGTCTTTTGGGAGGCAGTCTTACTATATGGCCATAGAGAGCTACTCTCTTTTCTCCTAGCACAATCAGATAGCCTCTCTATATGTTTGTAGGCTTGGAATTGTGCCGTCTATGGAATTCTTATCTTCCTTTTCTGGACCTAAGGTCTTTCTGAGAATTCTCCTCTCTCGACTTCCAGTTTCTCCATCAGACTTCTTCGGTTCAATGAAAGACACTCCATGGCATACAGAGCTTCTGGTTGTATGACTGACGTGTAGTGCTTCAGTTTCAGGTTGCGTGACAGGCATTTCTTGTTATAAATGTTCTTTGCCAGTCGATAGCCAGTTCCAACTTGTTGACTGTCATAGATAAAGATGCTCTTTCTGATAAGCTGGGTTCAATCCATTCAGCGAGATACTTAAATTTCTCAGTCCTCTTGATTTTTCCTCATTCTAGTAGCATTTCTCTGCTAGTTTCTTTGACATTGGTGAAGAACTCTGTTTTCTCCAGTGACACTTAAAGACCCACTTCGGCTGCCTGTCTCTGTGGCATTTGACCTGTATTGTTGCTATATCGAGTGAATTGGCCATCAGTGCCATGTCGTCAGCAAAGACCAGGCAATATACAATCTGCCCTCCACGAACCTGCTGTGCAGGCGTAGCAGGGGGAGAGGTGATACTCCCACGCGTCCCAGGTGGCGGATTGGGGGGTCCTAACCGGCTTGCCGGCGGACTTGAGGGAAATAAAATACCTCTCGCGGACCAAACACACTACCCCCTGCAGGTGGGGGACGCACATGTAGAATACACCCGCGGTATCCCCTGCCTGTCGTAAGAGGTAAATACCAGCCTTAGCATCTACTACCAGAATGTCTGTAGTCTTAAGAAATCACTCGTGGACTTTAACGTCGCTCTGAGTGACATGCATTACGACTGCGTGTGTTTAGCGGAGTCCTGGCTCGGCTCTTCAATCGACAATAGTGAAATACTGAATGACAATTATGTTATTTTCCGCCAAGATAGCCTGGGCGTCAGACGATTCGGGATCTATTAATCCTATTCTCGCCCATGTCAACGAGGAAGCCTGCTTTCTTTTAGAGATCACTAACGAATTTAACCTTCGCCAAGTTTGCGGTTTTCCAACACGAGGAAATAACTTCCTGGACCTTGCTTTCGTGTCTGAAAAAGTCACTAATAATACCCTGTGTGAAGCAACAGAACAGTTAGTACAATCAGATCATTCTGCGCTTGAGCTCAGACTTCATATTTCCCGTGTTCCTCGTTTACCACAGACTACAAAATCATTATTCGTTTGGACAAAAGCAGACTTTCCCCATCTACGAAATATTTTATCCCGTTGTCCGTGGAACTTGCTCGAATCCTGCCCATCTCTTGATGCCGCAGTTGACTTGTTTTATGACTTACTGCACAGCGCTCTTCAGGACGCCGTACCTTCCCGCATCATGAAGACCAGGCGTCTTCCCTCTTGGTATGATTCCGAACTTACAGACAAAATGCGGGCAAAGGAAAGAGCAAGGAAACGAGCTGCAAAGTCTTCACTTCCTTCAGATTACATCGAATTCGCGGCGCTAAGAAAGGAATACAAACAAATGCAGCGGAGAAAGTACAGGGATTATGTCGGGTCTGTTGAGGAAGATATTATCTGACACCCACAAAGATTTTGGAAATTTATTAATTGCAAAACAAAATCTAGGCGGCTACCATCGATGATGATTAATGAAGACAAGGAAATTAGCTCATTGAAAGAAATTCTGGATAATTTTGCTGACACTTTCAAAACATTCCATCCACCCAGTGTTCCTTGTAATTCTCACACCGAACAATTAGGCGAAATTAATTTATCATCAGTAGTAACTTCGGCATCGGAAGTCTGCAACATCTTGAAGTCGATGGATACGAAGAAGTCTTGTGGTCCAGATCAAATTCCAGGAATTGT
The DNA here is from genome assembly GCF_040414725.1 of Anabrus simplex. Taxonomy (NCBI): domain Eukaryota; kingdom Metazoa; phylum Arthropoda; class Insecta; order Orthoptera; family Tettigoniidae; genus Anabrus; species Anabrus simplex. The sequence goes on from NC_090265.1 coordinate 1,563,614,728, forward strand.
GTTACGTGAGTGCGCTGAGGAGCTGGCAACCCCACTAGCTACGATAATCAACTGGTCTCTTCGTACAGGCAATTTCCCGTCGGAATGGAAGAAAGGCTATGTTATTCCAGTGTTTAAGAAAGGTGACAGATCTTTATTTGTCAATTACAGACCAGTAGTTCTTTCACTCATATCCAAAGTAGCGGAAAGAGTCGTATACAAAGCCGTGTACAGTGCAGTCAGTGGTTTAATTAATATTAACCAGCATGGGTTTGTCCAGAAACGCTCAACTACTACCAATCGTGCTGTGTACTCCCACTTCATATCTAGCGCTCTGGACAATTGCAAGCAGGTTGATGCCGTGTACAGGGACTTTTCTAAGGCTTTCGACTCAGTGCAGCATAATGCTCTTCTGACTAAGTTGTCAGCATATGGGATTCATGGAAGCTTGCTTGAATGGTTTAAATGTTATCTTAATGAAAGAAGGTATTCAGTAAAATACGAGGGTATCATTTCTCGCCCTTATCAGCCTATGTCTGGCGTCCCACAAGGTTCACTACTGGGACCTTTATGTTTCCTTCTATTTATTAATGATCTGCCATCACAAATCCATTCGAGCAACTACCTGCTCTATGCTGATGACCTTAAAATCTACAGGGTAATTGAAAAGATGAGTGATTGCGAATTGTTACAGTCTGATATAAATAATATTAGTGATTGGTGCAAAAACTGGCATTTAACCCTAAATATTTCAAAGTGCAGTGCGATATCCTTCACGAGAAAAATGCAAGTTAATGTATTCAATTATAATGTAGGGAATCAAGAAGTGAAGCGTGTTAATAAAATTAACGATCTTGGTATTATTTTTAGTAATCAAAATGGACTGTCTTTCAATGAGCATGTGTTAAATATCGTTAACAAGGCATTTAAAACGTTAGGCTTCCTCAAAAGAAATTGCAAGAGTTTTAAATCTGTTGTCCCATTGAAAACCCTGTATTTTTCGCTTATACGATCTAGTCTAGAGTACTGCTCTGAAGTGTGGATCCCCTCACAGCAATACTTAGTTAATGCCTTAGAGCGAGTACAGATCAGATTCTCAAAATGGATTAGTAAAAAGTGTTTGGGTATCAAGCTGTCATCGACAGAGTATGATTTGTTTTGTACAAATATGTGTATTGAGTCGCTTAGGACTAGGCGCAGGTATGTCAACGCACATCTCATACACAAATGTATCGGTAATTTCCTTGACTGTCCCAATTTACTCCAGTTGCTACCAATTCATGTTCCTTCCCGCAATACCCGACAGGCTGTCACCTTTCACTTACCCAGGTGCAGAACGGAATCACACAGGAACTCTTGGTTTATGCAGGCCCTAAGATCCCTGAACGAAATTAGCGGGATAGTGGATATATTTCACTCGTCAGCTAGTGAAATTCGCAGACATCTTATGGACACTTCATAGACAGAGTGTTCCTTGTATCTTGTTCTGCCCATTTAGTAACTGAAAGTTATACTTCCTTCCTTCGGTCATTTCAAAACATGTCTTTTATCCTTCGTAATGTGTTTTGTAAATATGTATATATTATATATTGCTTATTTATAATTAGTGGTAGTAGTAAGTTCTGTTAATATTGTTATTATTTGAATGTATTATATCATCTGTAATTGGAGAATCAATAACTCTGTTGATGATAAATAAACAAATCAAATCAAATCAAAGAGGCGACTACAAGGGGCGACCAAGGGATGATTGAATTAGAACCATGAAACTACTCTTGATTCGTACCATCATGCGGGGAACACTATGGGTTGCATGTACTTGCGAGTATTATCACTAACTTGGTACGAAATAGGTTTGTGATTCGTTGCAGTAAAAAGCCTGGCCTGGTGGATTCCAGTACTCGTGCGTTGTACCCATGTGGGCAACACCGTGGGTCTGGGTGTAGCCTGCGAGTTGTACCACTATATGAGCGACACCGTGGGTCTGCGTTGCCTGTGATTAGTACTCACTATGTGAGGAACACCACGGGGCCCTTGGGACCAGCACCCGTGACTAGTACACCTAGGTGAGGAAACTCATCGGTTTGCGTTGGCTGTAAGTGGCGCCATTGTGTGCAAAACACCATAGGTCTGCGTTACCTGTACGAAGTACAATACTTGTGACTAGTACCATCTTGTGTGGAACACCGTGAGTCTTCGCTACTTTTGATTAGTACCCCAAAATGACAAATACCATGGTTCTACTTTACTCGCGACATGTACCATTCTGTGGGGCCTTAGTCGTGGATTTTGCACCCCTATTGACATCAAGCATCATTGTGCATTATAAGTGGTCCCTTGGTCAGTAATACTATTATTCACGATCTTTTTTTGTGTCTGATCCACTGTTTTTGTTTGTTTGTTTGTTTGTTTGTTTGTTTTTGTTTTCTTGTAGGGTTCATGTCCGTCCATTCATTCTTCATGACATTTTTTATTTCATTTTGGGCAGTGGATGAATCTGAATTTTTTGTTATTTCATTTCGTACCATTAGGGGCCGATGACCTCGATGTTAGGCCCCTTTAAACAACAAGCATCATCATCATCACAATCTGCCCTTCCTTCTTATGACCCAGGTACTGTATATCCCACTCTGGACACCCAAGTTGGTCAGTTCTTTGCGCCATTCTGTCACGACCTTTTCAAGAACAGAGCTGAATAGAAGTGGGGAAAGTCCATCCCCTTGTCTCCCCGTTTTTATCTCGAAGGTTTCCGAGACCGTACCTTTAAATGTAACCTTGGAATGTGTGTTAGTCAATGTTTCTAGAATGAATCTGCAGATTTTGTAGTCATCCCAGTCCCTGGAGAATTTTATTAAGTGTGTATCTATGAGGGTTGGGGCAAAAGTCATGGCAACTATTTTTTTTTCTTCAAGATCCCAGTCCGGTTGGAAAATGTGACATATACCGACGAAAGGACAAGGTGTTAACTGCATGTGTGGACAATGAATAGCACTGAAATATCGTAACACACTAATTTATTACGATAGTATACACGGCTATATGGCCTTCCCGGTGCAGAAGAATGGTAACACAGTACACACAAAGTTGATGTGACAAACCTGGGCCTAAAGACCCTCAAAGTAGTCCCCTGCTACTGACACCACACGCTGCCAACAATGTGGGAGGCACTGAATACCATCTGCCTCAGCATTTGCCGCACCATGTGTGAATCGGGTCACCTGTTGGTGCACAACATTAGCAATGTCCTCTAGTGTTGCAAACAGCCTACCACGTAGTGGTTCCTTAAACTTTCGAATGAGATCAAAGTCACAGGGCGAAATGTCACGAGAGTACGGTGGGTGTTCCAATTCTTCCCATCCCCAACGTTGCAGTAGCTGCCCTACACACACTGCTTTATGTGATTTTGCATTGTCGTGCAGGATTATTGCACTGTCCACAAGATCTGGACGTTTCTCCCGAACGCTACTTCATACCTGTCGCACCAGGAAGTCCCTGTAGTACTGCGCGGTCACTGTTCTACCATGTGGAACAAAGTAGCAAACAGTGACACCCCTGACATCATACGCGACGATCACCATCAATTTGACTGGGGAAGGATTCTGACGGACCTTCTGCCTCCTTAGTGATCCGCCACTCCGCGGACTGATGTTTCAGTTCTGGTTTGTATGCCCTGGCCCAAAATTCATCGATGGCGATTATTTGTGACAAGAATTGATCGCTGTCCTGTTGCCAGCATTCAAGGTGGTCGGAGCATATTGCATAGCGCACCCACCTTTGAACTTCCGTCAGTGCATGCGGTACCCACCGTGATGCGATTTTGCGCAGTTGCAGCTCATTATGCAATATCCTGTGGACAGTGCGTTTCTCGATGCCGCTTGCCCTCTCTAACTCCAGTAGCGTCCATCGTCTGTCTTCATCCAGGAGCTGCTCGATGACGGCACGTGCCACGTCGGTCCGCACACTGACAAGTCGTCCCGAACGTTGGTCATCACTGGTTGACACTCATCCTTGCTGAAACTTTTGTACCCACCGTGCTACTGTACGGTATGGTAGGGCATTATTCCCAAGGGCTTCCACTAATTCACTGTGACGTTCCATCGCATTTCTCCCTCAGAGAATGGCTATTTTGATGTAAGCGCGCTGCTCAGCACGGGTTACGTCCATCTTGCACAACACTCGCCAACTGACTGATTTCACAGCCCTCGCTGCGCTACTACCAGCTATCACAGAGCCGTCTGTTGTTCTGCATACACCCTATGCCTGGCAAACTTCCTCACGACACATATACGCTTGTGATCCGTTCACATATCTACAAGAGAGGAAAAAAACAGTTGCCATGACTTTTGCCCCAATCCTCGTATCAACGGAGACGTAGACTTTCCGAAAATCCGCAGAGGTGTTGACCACCTTCCAGTTTCCCATTTTGGTGTGTACAAGTACTGTTTTAACTTTGAAGATCTGTTCAGTAGAGGATCGGCTCTTCCTGGTACTTTCCCAGTTGATTGTCCAGTTGACTTTGTGCCAGTGTTAGTAATGCCTTGGAAGAAATCTTGTATGTTACCAAGGCGAGAGAAATCCCACGGTAGTCGTTTAGGTCAGTAAAGTCTCCTTTCTTATGAATGGGATGAATCGGAGCCGAGGTCCAGTCTGTTTCTCAGATGTTCTATATGATCTCAATGAGCTTGCCCATGGCATTGCTTCCGGCACATTTCCAGAGTTTACCAACAATGGAGTCCTCTCCAGCTGCTTATTATTCTTAAGAAGTTGAACGATTTCAAAAACTTTCTGTGAAAGAGGCAGCAAGTTCCGGTTTGGCGTGGTCTATTTATAATCAAAATCTTTGCTGGGTGGATCACAATTGTGTAAGTTCTTAAAGTACTGGGCTAAGAGGTGGAGTGTATTTTTCAAGTGTCTGGTTAAAAGTTTTGTAGAGGTCTCTGGAATTTTTTTTTTATGAAGCCCTCTTTGATTCAGAATAGTTGGTGGTGTGTGCAGGCCCTTTTAGTTCCTCTTACCTTGATTGTAAGTTGGCTTTGTTTCAGAAAGTTCTCCAAAATGTCCTGGTCTTTTTAGAGTTCCTTTTCATCCATGCTCCCTGTCTTTGAGCTATTATCACAGTTGTCAGTCCACCACAGATATTTCCTTCTTCTAGTAACAGGGGCAAGTTCACTGATCGTCTTGACAAGAGCTTCTTTCACTTGGTCCCAGTTGTCAGGATCTGCATTGTTTAGTCTTCGAATTTCTTCTTGATTGTTTCTAGGACACTTTATATCAAATCTGATCCTCCTGGAGGTTCTGTGTAATTTAATGTTTATAGACTGAAGTCTCAATTTTTATCCTTGAGAGTTAGTGGTCTGAGTCCAGATTGGCACTTCTTAATACCTTAACATTTTGGATTACCTTTTGGGATTTTTTTTTAGGTATCCACGTGATCTATCTCGAATTCACCCAGGTTAGTGTTAGGAGAGACCAAAGTCTTCTGTTTTCTTGGCAGATGTTTAAAGACTGTAGATTACATGACCAATTCGAAAGTACTGCACAGTTCTACCAATCGCTCTCCATTGCAATTAGTTTATGCGCCAGAAAGTTGCCCACTATGTTTCTGTATTCTCTCTCTCTTCCCAATTGAGTACCGTACTGAAATCGCCAAGCAGTATGATGGTATGTCTCTCTGAAATTTCAGAGAGCATATTTTGTAGGTCTTCCCAGAATTTGTCAGTTCCATTTGGGTTGCGCTTGTCCTGGTTGATTGGGTCTTGTACGATGACTAAAGTGTAACCCTTATTAGCACAATTGAGAGAGCTTATTCTCTGTAATTAATGGCAGTTTTCATCCTGTTAAGGTGTTGTAGGATAAAAATATATTACATTTAATTAGTATTGTAGGGTAGTAGTATATTAATTACCTCATTGTCGTGTGATCTTTGTATACTAACCTTTTCTTTTTCTTTACTTTTCATTATTCCGTAAAAAATGGCTAAGGAGTGCAAGTGTAAGAACTGTGTGTGTGGCCAAGTATTAAGGAGTATAAGGGAGGAGTTGAGAGTTTGAGGGAGATAATTAGGATTCTCTCAGAGGACAGGAAGGAAAGTAGGCCTCCCTCAAACAATCTACAGGATACAGTAGGTGTAAAAGAGGGATGGGAAGGAAAGGGGGGAATCGTAGAAGACAGATGGTCAAATGTTTTAAGGAGAAGGACATTGCAGACTAAGGGCTCTATTCAGGATTAGAATTCAGGAGAGGTGTCTGTGAGAAATCGGTACGAGTAACTGCAGGTAGAACAAAAGTAGAAAGATGAGGAACAGGGAACATTTGCTGAGAAGTGTGGAAGTAGGAGGAAAGGAAAAGGTAGGAAATGGAAATGTAGGGTAGAGGATAGGAAAATACAGGTGGAACAGGGTCGGGGGGGAGGAGGAAGTAGCTTCTGCAGCCGTCAGGAAAGATAGGGCTGACCAGGAGGGGAGAGGATCAAATGAGGTGAGTAGGGTTGAGTCTCTTGTCATGAGGAATTCCATTGTCAGACATGTGGGGAAAGTGTGTGGAGGAAAGGGAACCAGGATAGTGTTATCCAGGAATTAGGTTAAGGGAGATGTTGACGAAAGTAGAAGAGAAGGAGGGAAAGGAGAAGATAGTAGTGTTTCACGTTGGTACCAATAACGTAAGGCAACCATGTATAAGTACCAACATAGTTGGGGATGTGTGGGATCTGGTAAATGCAGCACGGGTGAAGTTTAAGGAAGCAGAGATTATCAGTGGAATACTGTGTAGGAGGGATACTGACTGCAAGTTGATTGGGGATTTAATTGAAACTATGGAGTGGGTATGTGGGGAAACTGGGAGTGAGATTTCTAGATCCTAATGGGTAGGTTATTTTATTTATTCGTATCAGAAGCATTAATACTATAAATACATATACTGAATTATATACATTATATTCAAACTCATACTTATCACAAAAAAAAGTTTATACTACTTTTGCCCAGAAACTGGCAACATCCAGTGCATTTTCTGTTGCCTGAAGTAGATCTTGTACAGTGCATGTTTTAGGGCACCTACTACACTGCAACAAATGAGACGTCGTCTGGATTGCACCACACTTACACAATGATGACTCGATGTTGAAACCCCACTTCTGCAGGTTGCTTTTACATCTTGTCACGCCTGCCCGTAATCTGTTCAGTGATCTCCAAGTACTCCATTTCTCCATGTGACCAGGTGGTAATTCTTCACTTGGTGTCAACCTTTCTTCGGAGCGAGTGCAGCTTGCGCGCCACATATCAATTCAGGATTGCTGAGGTGTCCCGTTAAGAGCCTCTGTTGTTCTGAGGAAACATTTCCTTGATTTGAGTCTTGGAGTACCTGGCCTGTATCCACACAGAGGGTGAGCTTCAGATGTTTCCGCCTTCTTCCTCTCGTTTTTTGCTGCAACCTCTCGATGGATAGCAGGAGGGGCAATACCAGCAAGACTGTACAATTTGTTCAACGGAGTAGGTTTTAGACAGCCGGTAATGATGCGGCAGGTATCGTAGGTAGGAGACGGATATGCGCGGAGATGGCCTTCACTTAAAACGCAGTGGTACGTATAAGTTAGAAAATTTGTTTAGAAGTGTTATAGGGAGGTACATTTAGTGAAACGGAGTGGTGTAGAGAGCGGTGATAAGGGTACAGTGATCTGGAAGTAAAATAGGGATGACATAAAAATGTTAGTGTTGAACTGTAGAAGTATCGTAAAGAAAGGAATAGAATTAAGTAATTTAATAGACACATGCTTACCAGATATTGTATTAAGAGTTGAGTCATCACTGAGAAATGATATAATGGATACAGAAATTTTCTCATGTAACTGGAGTGTGTATCATAGAAATAGGATAGGAATGGTAGGAGGGTAAGTATTCATTCTGGTGAAAGAAGAATTAGAAGCTACGAAAAAGTTAAAGATGACAAACATGAAATTCTAGGTGTTAAGGCTCATCTATGAAGGTAATAGGCAACTTGATGTCTTTGGAGTATATAGACCAGGAAAGGGTAGCGCTGACACTGATTTGGAATTATTTGATAACATAATCAGCTATGTGAGGAAACGATATGGAAAGGAACATAATTGTAGCGGGTGATCTCAATGTATACCAGGCGAGTTGGCCGTGCGCGTAGAGGCACGCGGCTGTGAGCTTGCATCCGAGAGATAGTAGGTTCGAATCCCACTATCGGCAGCCCTGAAAATGGTTTTCCGTGGTTTCCCATTTTTACACCAGGCAAATGCTGGGGCTCTACCTTAATTAAGGCCACGGCCGCTTCCTTCCAACTCCTAGGCCTTTCCTATCCCATCGTCGCCATAAGACCTATCTGTTACAAGTAACTATTCTCATTTTGGTTCCGTATTGAAGTTGACGTATGTCTCAAATATTATTACAATATTATAAGTCCACCTGTTCAATACAATACAATATGATCCACTATTTCATATGGTCAAAATTTTTATACATAATACATAAAAGTCAATGGTACATGTTTCACCCTCCTTACGGGCATCATCAACCTATATCAATCTTTAAAATAATACATATGGAGTCATTCTAATCTTATAAATTATAGGTTAAAATGTTGAAAAATGATTTCGTAAAACATTATACAATAACATCTAAAACAACGATAATGCACCAAAGTATGTTAAAAGAGAGTAAATTAACGGTTTTTGAAGATAAAGACGTGGTTAAACATGAATTTTGAGAGTTTAAAACTAAAATGGATCCTTTTTTTATAATATCATTAAGACTGTGATGGCCTTGAGTGTAAACACAATCATCAAAAGGAGATGTTGGACAGACTGGGCGCAGCTTTTATACGAGATATATGGAGCATTACAATGCCTTAAAGCACAACAAATATTCAGCGATGAGCTCGCACATGAGTGAAACAGGACATCAGTTTACATCAATTGATAAAGATCTCACTATTCTAAAATGTATAGGCAAAGGAAAACTTATGAATGAATTAGAAAATCTTTACATTTTTTTAGACCAAGCCTATAACAAAGACCATAATCTTAACGATGCCACGGAAGCAAAAAATCCTTTATATGAGCTAACTCCAAAGTTATTAGGCACGGTGAATTCAAAACATAATACAATCCCGCAAACTTTTAGAACTTCTTGTTCAGCTTCCACCACCTCGTCAAATATTAGGCCCGCCCATCTTGCTCCTAACAGCCCTCCAATAACAACACATGCACGCAAGGATCCACCCACCATTACCCCCCTCCATGCCCTTCACTGCCTCAGCCACACCGTTATAATACTAGAAGTAGAAAGCTCAGTCAAGCTAGCGTTGCTGAAACAACCCGACGTACTTAATACGCACCGTACGAGTAAGTACCGCCTTAGGCATTTTTGACGTACGGGAAGTCTCTTGTACAGTACGGTATTATTTAACCAACTTTCTTCTACATTTTGTTTCAGAAAAACTTGATCATTTCTCCCTACAAATGTTTCAACGGAATTATAACATCAACTTGACTGTCTTTTAAATCAAATCGACTACCAACATAATTACTGACATCCGCTAGCTTTGACATACGTTTTATCATTAGCAACGCCTCTACAAGAAGTTCCATTTTCTTTTCTACTTTCAGATATACCAACCGTATACATTTTAACATGTTTATTACGTTCTCACTTCCGTTTTAAATAACTGACAGTGATTTTCCATCTTCGATTCAAACTATGGGAATTGAAGAAACATCCCCCTTTGATGATTGTGTTTACACTCAAGGCCATCACAGTCTTAATGATATTATAAAAAAAGGATCCATTTTAGTTTTAAACTCTCAAAATTCATGTTTAACCACGTTTTAATCTTCAAATACAGTTAATTTACTCTCTTTTAACATACTTTGGTGCATTATCGTTGTTTTAGAAGTTATTGTATAATGTTTTATGAAATCATTTTTCAACATTTTAACCTATAATTTATAAGATTAGAATGACTCCATATGTATTATTTTTAAGATTGATATAGGCTGATGATGCCCGTAAGGAGGGTGAAACATGTACCATTGACTTTTATGTATTATGTATAAAAATTTTGACCATATGAAATAGTGGATCATATTGTATTGTATTGAACAGGTGGACTTATAATATTGTAATAATATTTGAGACCTATCTGTGTCGGTGCGACGTAAAGCCCATAGCAAAAAAAAATCTCAATGTACAAATGTCAATTGAGAAGGTAATGCGAACGACAGGAAGCATGACCCACAAATGACAAATAAGTTAATACGGGAAAGACAGCTGATTCAGGAAGTGACGGAACATTTTTTTTTTTTTTTGCTAGGGGCTTTACGTCGCACCGACACAGATAGGTCTTATGGCGACGATGGAATAGGAAAGGCCTAGGAGTTGGGAGGAAGCGGCCGTGGCCTTAATTAAGGTACAGCCCCAGCATTTGCCTGGTGTGAAAATGGGAAACCACGGAAAACCATCTTCAGGGCTGCCGATAGTGGGATTCGAACCTACTATCTCCCGGATGCAAGCTCACAGCCGTTCGCCTCTACGCGCACGGCCAACTCGCCCGGTAGACGGAACATTAGAGTGAAGAATATTCTGCACATGGTGCTGGTAAAACCAGATGAGCTCTATAGAGAAACAGAACTAACAGATAGTATTAGTGATCACTAAGCTGTTTTTGTCATAATTAAAAATAAATGTGATAGAAAGGAAGGTCTTAAAAATAGGACTATTAGCCAGTACCATATGGCTGATAAAACAGGCATGAAGGAGTTTTAAAAAAGTAACTATAATCGGTGGAAAACGGTACATAAAAATGTAAACAGGCTCTGGGATGGGTTTAAGGCAACATTCCAGAGATAAGAATCGATATTTTGCCATTTTGGTGAATTTTTTTTAATGACTGAAATTGAAACGATTAGGTTTCTTTTTCTTGTCACGAAGTTATTCCACTGAATTCATACAATTTACCACTGTAATAATGCTATGTTTGACAATTGCAATTTTACACTTAAATCCCATTTTTCTTCCATAATACTCTGCCAAATGTAACAAATTTTTTATGATATATGTATCACAGATCACAGCTATATTAAGAAACGTGCATATGGAATTTTTGATTGGAGATTTTTTTCAAGTAGTAGAAATTTTTAAGTCCAAAATTTTAGAACATAATAATTACACAAAGTTTAGTACGATGTATCTCCTTATATAAATTATGTACAGAAAAATCTATACGCAGTGTTTTAATAGTAGTAGTATCTACCTAATTACGAATTTACATTAATATGTTAAATTTCATGAAAAAGTGATATAAAAAATTTCAAAAGAAAAAAAATTGGATAAACTATTAATTGTATATGAAAGAAATGTTTGTGATATCTCTACTTTTATGTAGGTGACATTCCCACAACATTTCGTGAAAATCCATGCATTAGATAAAAATATCTTTTTATATCCGGAGTGTCGCCTTAAAGCAATTGTTGAGCGATGTGAAAACAGGTTTGTATCTATAAAAGTGTTAAGGAATGGTAAAGACCCACTATATCATAACAGACAAGTAAAGAAACTAAGAAGGAGGTGCAGGTTGGAAGTAAATAGTTAGAAATGGCTGTGGAAGTAAGGAGAAATTGCAGAAAATTACTAGGAAATGCAATCTAGCAAAGAAGTCAGCCAAGGATAACATGACCGAGCTCGATAGCTGCGGTCACCTAAGGGTGGCCAGTATTCGGGAGGTAGTGGGTTCGAACCCCACTGTCGGCAGCCGTTTCCCATTTCCACACGAGGCAAATGCTGGGACTGTTCCTTAATTAAGGCCACGGTTACTTCCTTCCCACTTCTATGCCTCTCCTATCATTTTAGAGAGGTTTAACTACAGTCGCTATCTTGGACCTAGTTTTACGGATACTTATCCTTCCCTCCTTACAGGCGGCATTTTAGAGAGGCATAATTACATAGTCGCTATGTTGTGTTCCCATCAGCTAAAAAGGCTTTACATCTCCATCCAACAGAAACGATTAAGTCTAAACATGCATAACTATGACGATGTGATCTTAAGTGCAACCCAGCCCCTACTCACACGGGACCTAACTACACACAAAATCATCATCTTGGGAAAAGGAACAATTTTACAAAATACCTGCACTGTTATTTCTAGTGGCTTTACATCGCACCGACACAGATAGGTCTTATAACAACGATCGGGTTAGGAAAGGCCTGGGAAGCGGCCGTGATCTTAATTAAGGTGCAGTCCCAGCATTTGCCGGGGGGAAACTGCAGAAAAGTATTCTTTAGGGCTGGCGACAGTGTGATTCGAACCCACTTTCTCCCGAATGAAAGCTTACAGCCGCGCACCCCCTAACCGCACTGGCAATACTATTATTATTATTATTATTTTGCAAGTAACGCTATATATTTACGGTTGGGACATGGGGGTTTTCATAGTGTTAGAAACAAGCGGCCATGTCCTTAATTAAGGTACAGCCTTGTGTGAAACCACGGAAAACTATCTTCAGCGGCTGACGACAGTGGGATTCGAACCCACTATCTCCCTGAAGACTACTCAGCCAACGTGTTTACAATTAAGGAACTATCTGACAGTGAGATAGCGGCTCCCCGGTCTAGAGAAACCAAGAATAACAGCCGTAAGGTTTTATCGTGCTGAACACACGACACATCGTAATCTGCTAGCCAGTTATAGGCGTGCGGCTGTGAGGTTGCATCCGGGAGAGAGTGAGTTCGAATCCAACTGTCGGCAGCCCTGAAGATGGTTTTCTGTGATTTCCCATTTTCACACCAGGCAAATGCTGGGGTGTACCTTAACTAAGGCCACGGCCGCTTCCTTCCAACTCATAGGCCTTTCCTATCCCATCGTCGCCATAGGACCCATCTGTGTCAGTGCGACTTAAAACCAATAGCAAAAAAAAAAAAAAAACTGCTGGCCTTCGTGCTGAGCAGTGGTTGCTAGGTAGGCTAAGACACTTCGGGGCTGTACGCGACACACAATTCAAAATTAAAGGACGTTCTAGACCTCGCAAATATAATACTGTTCTTAAAATCAGCATTATTATTATCATCATTATTAATATTGCCTGCCTCTTACCCGGGTTCGTGCTGACTGTAAGATTTGAACCCACTATCTCCTAGATGCAAGCTTACAGCCGCACCTCCCTATCCACACGCAGGACACAAAAGGGGCGTCAACTGAAAAGACCAGCTCCTAACTGCACGGTTAACTCGCCCAGTACAAGGATAGGTAACCAGCCTACCTATTACGGCATGCAGGGCGTCAATTCAAAAGACCTGGTCCTATCTGCACAGTCTAGAGGCAAAGTGAATATCTACATAATATTTATATCTTCCTGTTAAGGCCTGCACGCACGCACACGTGCGTGCGCGAATAAGGAAATAACAAAATTTGTTATTGTTCCGAGGTATTCTGTGGAACGCAGAGGTGAAAGAAGGTGCAGGCTGGAATGGGTCCATGTACGATAGTCAAAGATTAATTTAAAACTTTAAGGTTATATTTCTTTTCAGATCTTAAATTTTAACAAAACACTTCACTTGGTGAAAGAACCATATTTTAGATACCGGTACACAGCAATATTGTGGTACAAACTCGACAAACAGGAAACCAAGAATTGGTAAGTTACAATTTTGAGCTTCAAGCCCATAATTTACAAAAGGTCCCAACATCACTAATGATGTCCGGCTAAATGGTTAGCATTCTGGCCTTTGGTCACAGGGGTCCCGGGTTCGATTCCCGGCAGGGTCGGGAATTTTAACCATAATTGGTTATAATGGGTATATGTGTCGTCTCCATTATAATTTCATCTTCGTCACGACATGCAGGTCGCCTACTGGTGTCAAATAGAAAGACCTGCATCTGGCGAGCCGAACATGTCCTCGGATACTCCCGGCACTAAAAGCCATACGCCATTTCATTTCATCACTAATGTTGCATTTAGTTAGGTAGACAAGGAGATAAATCTCCCAAAACCACTGCCTGCTCGATCTGCATCCGATGGCTGCTTAAACTGCCTGCTCATTCCATACTCAAACGTGTAACACGCCTTACAAACAATCTGCCGCTAGATGGCAGCACCAAACGTACCCATTTACCGCGTGAATACAACTAGATAAGCATACCAGCAAAATTTAAAATCTGAAAGTAAGAGAAATATTAAAGAATTTTACGTATAAAGTGGTGCTCTAGAGAGTTATAGCTTCAGCACTTTTCGAGAAAGAGGTTTCGACGAACAAGAAAACGTGGAAACTTTGTCTGTATGGTACTTCCCTGCATTACTAAGTAGAGGTTTCACGACTTTGGCCAGCACAGTTTCTGACACAAGTTCCTGGTGCTTATTGTTACTAAAACACTTTTAAAACTTACATTGGCACAAAGAAGGTAGAACATAGTTTTTTATAATCTGGAGCAGACTTGCAGATTTCTTGCAGTACGGTAGAGCCGCCTCAACAAATTTCTGAAGCCTCATAATTAGGCCAATAAATCGTTGCTAGTGCTAGCGCAGCTATCAATGGGGATGAATTAAATGAGGTAAAAACGTTATTCAAGCACGTGCTGCATTCTGTTTTTTCTTCGATTACACGCACTAAATAACCACACACTAATCCCTGGTAAGCAGTTTCCGAAGTGACACACACTGACTCAGGGGGCTCACGAAAATCTTCCAGTAAATCAAGTACCGGTACATACTCAGGGAATAATAATAATAGACGGCCTATTAGGCGACTTGCATGTCTGTGAAGATGAAAGCCCTACCTAGGATGATTTCTAATGCTGAAGATGCCATACACACCCCATCCCCCGAGCCACTGGAATTAACCAATTAACTAAATAGGCCCTACTTGCGTAAATAATAATAGTAATAAAAAGAGTAGTATATTGACACGATATTATACTGCTAGCAAAAGACTCGTAATGGAATCTTAATCTGCTTACCCTCCAGGGTTGGCTTTTCCCTCGGACTCCGCGCGAAGGATCCCACCTCTACCGCCTCAAGGGCAGTGTCCTGGAGCTTCAGACTCTGGGTCGGGCGGATGTAACTGGGGAGGATGACCAGTACCTCGCCCAGGCGGCCTCACCTGCTATGCTGAACAGGGGCCTTGGAAGGGATAGACAAGGAAGGGTGAAGGACGCTCCCCACATTTGCCTGGAGGAGAAGTGGGAAACCACGGAAAACCACTTCCAGGATGGCTGAGGTAGGAATCGAACCCACCTCTACTCAGTTGACCTCCCGAAGCTGAGTGGACCCCGTTGCAGCCCTCGTACCACTTTTCAAATTTCGTAGCAGAGTCGGGAATCGAACCCGGGCCTCCGGCGTTAGCAGCTAATCACACTAACCACTACACCACAGAGACGGACAATGGAATCTATGACAGCATATTATTCTGTTTTGTACCTTCACATTAACAGTACAGTGTCCCCAGATATTATATTACTTAGTATGTAATACTTCAAACCTTACGCTTACCATTTTCTGCAATGGTGTTTGAAGAGCTCTTGTTAGACGTCTCTGTGCTTGAATCCCTTGTCTTAATCATCGCTGAAATTAGCGGTTGTTTATAAGCTGGATAATCAGGGAAAAGGCTGGGTACAGATCCTGTTTTTAATTTTCGCGTTTTGCTGGTCACTTTGAAATCGTCATTTACGAAATGTAGACTGCAAACCACGGAATAATCAGGAATCCATTTACTTCCCTTGCTGTTTCCTTCCCTGGATATAATACTTAACCACTTTCGACGCAATTGTGTACTTGAAGGTATATCATGGAATGAAATATCACGGCATTCTGGTTTCCCATTCTTTGATTTGCAGAAAGGCACGCAGCAGTACACCATTTTCACTGAAAACAAGTACAGTCTATCCTATTTCCCGCTATTTCATTCCGACAGGTCTGGAGCCGGTTAGTGCTGCCACCTGCTGTGGGTATTTGTAAACGGAGTGTTTCATTTAGTGCCATGTTAAAATGTTGAAATGAGCAGGCAGTATAAGCAGCCATCGGATGCAGATCGAGCAGGCAGTGCCCAAAACACAATTTCCACGAGCACTTTGCTCCAACCAAAGAGAATCCAACGGTTACAATTCCACAGGCACCACTGTTCTGTTCTGTTCGTGAAGTTGATTTGGGCTCGTTATTTCACCCAGACACAATACTGTATGATATTTGTACTAGTTCTACACACGCACACAATTTCAATAAAGTAGTACACCAACGAGCTAGAAAGAGGACTATAGAGTGGCTAACGTGGCTGCTACAGCGCTCTGGGTGGTACCAAGACGAAATAGCGACTCCATAGTTTAAGCGCCATTCATATAATTTTTTCCGCATACGGTGCGATACTTTTAACAGATTAGATCGAAGAAATTATGCTCTCTACGTGTGTGGCATGCAACTGCATAAATTGTAGAGAAAACACGAAGAATAAATATCATATTTCAGATAAGATTTTTTTCTTTTACTAAAGTACACAGTTTTGGGCGATTAGCAGAATTACGTTGCCTGTGTAGCACAATCCAGCACGTGTACATTAGGCCTACTTTTATTTTCTTGTAGGAACTGGCAGCCAAACACGATAAAAATGTATCCTGTCTAAGTGGCTCAGACAGTAGAGCGCTAGCTTTCTGAGCCCAAGTTGCCATATTTGGTATTTAAAGGTGCTCAGATAGGTCACCTTTGTGTCAGTAGATTTACCGGCCCGTAAGGGAACTCCGCCGGGGCAAAACTCCGGCACCTCAGCTTCTCCGAAAACCGTACTAAGTAGTCGGTAGGACGAAAAACCAAGACCACTATTTATTATTACATTGTATCCTACTGAGCACATTTCCCCAGCATTTTGAAAATAAATATAAAGTGAACAACGGTGTTACAAGACGCCTGCTGTCCAACGCCACACCTACAATATTTAGAATTTCCTAGTCACCCCAACCCCTCTGCCAACGATACGGAGCAATATGAGGACTTTCAGTCCTGCATCACCACTACTACTGAGCGAGTTGGCTACGTGCTTCGCGGTATATAGCTCTTAGCTTGCATTCGGGATATAGTGAATTCTAATTCCACTGCCGACAGCACTGATAGCTGATTTTCCGTGGTTCCCATTTTCACATCAGGCAAATACGGGGGCTGCTGTGCCTTAATGCCACTGACACTTCCTTCGCAGTCCTAGCATTTCCCTATCACAACGTAGCTATAAGGCGTGTCTGAGAGGGTGCTACATAAGGCAAATAAAAATCAGCGTTACCATAATCTTCTTCCAAAGATAATCGAAGTGAATTATTCAGGAAAGTTAACTTATGTGATTTAAGATCATTATCACAAGAAGAACTGTTCTCTTTTTCAACAATTATTTCAAATTGTTTATCCTACAAATTCTTGTTATATTATTATTATTATTATTATTATTATTATTATTATTATTATTATTATTATTATTATTATTATTATTATTATTATTATTAAGGGATACTTTATTACACCATTGTTCACTTCAAACCTTGTACCCCACGGCTCTAGAATACATATTTTTTGTAAATTATTATTAGTTTTACGTCCTAGTACTACTTTTTCGGATAAGCCGAGGTGCCGGAATGTTGTCCCGCAGGAGTTCTGAGGGATATGAGCACCTTTAAATACTATCGTACTGAGCCAGGATCGAACCTGCCAGTTGTTTAGTGTCGGCTCCTTGGCTGAATGATCAGCGTGCTGGTCAGAGGACACCGGATTCGAACGGCCACTTCTTGTAGTAGATGTTTCAATTTTTAATAATAATAATAATAATAATAATAATAATAATAATAATAATAATAATAATAATAATAATAATAATAATGATGTTACTTGCTTTACGTCCCATTAACTACTCTTTTACGGTTTTCAGAGACGCCAAGGTGCCGGAATTTAGTCCCGCAGGAGTTCTCTTACGTGCAGTAAATCTACCGACACGAGGTTGACGTATTTGAGCACCTTCAAATATCACCGGATTGAGCCAGGATCGAACCTGCCAAGTTGGGCTCAGAAGGCCAGCGCCTCAACCGTCTGAGCCACTCAGCCCGGTGTTTCAATTTTTATATGATAGAGAGTGTTCTTCAAGGCGCTTCATTAAAATGCACGGGGTTGTGGTGTACATCTCGGTATTATTATTATTATTATTATTATTATTATTATTATTATTATTATTATTATTATTATTATTATTATTATTATTATTATTATTATTATTATTATTATTATTATTATTATTATTATTATTATTATTATTATTATTATTATTATTATTATTATTATTATTATTATTATTATTATTATTATTATTATTATTATTATTATTATTATTATTATTATTATTATTATTATTATTATTATTATTATTATTATTATTATTATTATTATTATTATTATTATTATTATTATTATTATTATTATTATTATTATTATTATTATTATTATTATTATTATTATTATTATTATTATTATTATTATTATTATTATTATTATTATTAGCTTTACATTCATGCATGCAGCAGTCAGTTCAATGAAGATTTGTACATCCCTAACAAACCTTCGTCCGGTCTTGCTTATCAAATGGTATGTGCAACCAAATACAGTAGAGATAATATGCGACTCTACGGTGGCGCTCCCCTTGACGACCTGAAAAGTCGCGCTAAATTCAAATATCAATGGAAGTGCATATGGAAGTGCATATAAGAAAATGGATTAATAAATTACGTCCAGAAAGGAAGTGTTATTGAGATATTAACTTCGAAGTTACTAAAACAATTCTGGATAAATGAATGTAGAATTATTTAAAAGGTTATTATTTTAAAGACTGAAATTAGACATATAAACAAGATGTGAAATGGACTGCTGTGAAATGGGTTGATCTTTCATTTATGCATTACCTTTTCGCTTTCGCATTCCTGCCTGAACTTTTACGGTTAGATTTGTCTTTTTTTCTCATTTAAAAAACATTGTATCATCAAATTAAGACACTTGTCAATAAAAATATCGGCACATTCCTTACACACATGATGCAATGAATTAACATTTAAAAGCTGGACAATTTTCGTCTTAACATGAAGCCTACTAACAGAAAGAAAAACTATAAAATCCCGGCTTTAATCTGAAAAGAGGGATAAAAGAAAGAAAAGTATGAAAATGTTGTCGATGGTGATGCTTTGAGGAATATTTACGAACTATTAGAGTGAAAATGTAACATACCCTTGGCTGTATAGTCGAAGATTTCTAAAGTCGCTGGCCTGGAAATGATCTGAACAGATCTTATAATTCTTATATAAGCGTAACGTCCCTTCTTTCTTATACACCTTATCCAAATCACTTCTGTGACATTTCAAAACCCACAGATCACACCTACAACAACACATCGGTATAGAAGGTTAACTGCTGCACTATACAATAACATATGTGTATTATATTTAAGCCAGTTAAAATATGGGTCGAGCAGGTCAGAATATTATGAAGTACTATACAAATCTCTTTGTCACAGGGAGAATACATATGCAAACACAATATTACTTACATTTTCTTGTCACGATGGTAGCGAAAGAAAGACCGCGCATTCTTTTCTATTTCATAGTTACTGCAGCCGAACACAGCACATACCCTTCCCCTCTTGTTGAGATGAGACATCAAGGAATGGCATACGCTACTATTTAATTATGTCAGCTCACTGAAGACGCATAAATAACACCAAAAACTTCACACACAAATGCACGTGCTCTTATGGCAGAATCAGTAGTTCTCAGGTCTACCCGCTAGAGAGAGCTCTAATAGCTGTCCTTCGATATCTCGCTGAGTGTCGCGTATTGACTCTACTGTATTTGGTGCAAGTCAGCAATATTCATTATCCTGCTTCCCGCACTGCGCGTGTGTTCTCTGCTCACTGTATAAAAACTACCAAGTATACCTATGTGTTTAATTAAAAATGTTAAATACATAACTAGTGTAGAAAGGTAATCACTGCTCTGCTCGAAGGCCCGCAGATTTACTAGATGTCGTGTAGTTAGCATGACGAATCCTTAGGAATGCTATTCTTAGTTCTCTCTACACCGAGGGGGCTATCTTACAGTCAGATAGTTCCTTAATTCTAATCACGTAGGCTGAGTAGACCTCGAAACAGCCCTCAGGTCGAGGTAAAAATCCCTGACCTCGCCGGCAACCGCACCTGGGACCTCCGGGTAAGAGGCAGACAATATTAATAATATTAGAATTATATTTGTGAGGACAATTTATAAGCCTTGCTTTTCTTTTGTTCATATTTTCTTTCGTTTTATACCGAGCTCGGTAGCTGCAGTCGCTTAAGTGCGGCCAGTATCCAGTATTCGGGAGATTGTGGGTTCGAACCCCACTCTCGGCAGCCCTGAAGATGGCTTTCCGTGGTTTCCCATTTTCACACCAGGCAAATGCTGGGGCTGTACCTTAATTAAGGCCACGGCCGCTTCCTTCCCACTCGTAACCCTTTCGTGTCCCGTCGTCGCCATAAGACCTATCTGTGTCGGTGCGACGTAAAGCCAATAGCAAAAAAACTTTCGTTTTATCTTCCATGTAAGAAAAAACAAAGTATGCATTATCTGTATCCCTGCATGTCGTAAGAGGCTACTAAGAGGGGAACAACTAAAGAATACGTTCTCACTCCCTCGTCTTGTAAGCTGAGAAATATATCCATGATTCTATGATTTTCTGCGTAGCAGGGAAAATGTATAAAATGCGAAGTATTTTTTTCTTTTCTGCGATAACTCTGCGTTTTGCGGGTAAATAATTCATGGTGTGGGGACTCTTATTATTTTTTGACTTGCAGCTGAATGGTCAGCGTTGTGGCCTCCGGTTTAGCCTCTTGAGTCCAGAAGTGTACATATGTACACCTTCAATTTTTATTTTATTTCGAACCATTGAGGTTAGATTTTTATGTTTGTGCCGTGTGCCACACGTATGTTTACCTTATTAGTTCCAAATAAAACCACTAGGAGCACTATATTCCTGTTCAGCTGTGAGCCAGGCCACATGGAATTTTACATTTGACCAATATGGCTGCTAGAGAGCACAGCAAGAGAAGTAAGTACCGGTAAAATTATATTTAATGGCATATAAATGAAATAACTATTGGAATACGTTCAGTTATATTTAATAATTGAAAACACACAGTTTTTAATGTGTTGAAGTTAATATTTTGGTATGTTTTTATCCGGTAAAAATGAGGTGTACATTTGTGCACCTCAGGTCCCTACAACAATATTCTCCCTCTTTGAGGTTATGATTTTTTCCTATGTTTTCTGCATCATTAACCAGTGTTTTACATTTACAGGCATCCTTACTACAGATGCATTAGTAGATTTACTGAATAACAGTGATGCCGAACTGTCGGACACAGATGATGAGTTATTTGAGACAGCAATTATAGAAAACTCATCTACTGACTCTGAATCAGAAAATGAAGATAATGTACATTTAACAGCTGCTACTACACCACTGCAAGTAAACACCCGTTTGATGAAGTGGAAAACAACAAGGTATGTTCAAAATATTCTATATTTTTATATTGAAGGAACTCTTCCCATTATGCAAAGCATGCGCATATACTTGTAAATACAAAATGAGTGTAGGCCTAATTTACGTTTCATAAATGGATGTTAATTCACACTAATTTGGAATGCTTTTCAGAATGGAGAGAAAGGGGCCTGAACTTGAAGAGGAACTGGAGGTCCATGAAAATGGTCCTAAAGGAGTACAAGAGGCCTTTCATGAATATCTGCCAACTGCTTTTTGGGAATTGTTGGCTGAGCAAACAAACCTGTATTCAGTGCAAAAACGTGACTTGCGTTCTGTTCAGACCACAGCTGTAGAATTACTACAGTTTACAGGGATTCATATTTTGATGGGTACTCTGAAGCTACCACAGGGAAAACTATACTGGAGCAGGGAATTAAAAGTGCCTTTAATTTCAGAATGTATGCCTCGAGATAGGTATTTTGAACTCAGGAATTACCTGCATTTCACAGACAACCTAGCTGAGCATGACCTGTCTGATAAACTGTGGAAAATTAGGCCAATGATAAATATTGTTAGGGATAAGTGTCTGACGTTACCAAGGCCTGCACATCTGTCGATTGATGAACAGATGATACCCTTTTCAGGAAGGTGTAGTTTTCGCCAGTTTGTCCCCTCAAAACCTAACCCACTTGGACTTAAAAATTTTGTCTTGGCAGCTAGAGATGGATTAGTATTAGACTTTTGTATATATCAGGGGAGAGGAACTGTTTGTGAAAATGACATGAAAGAGCTTGGTTTGGGTGGCAGCATTGTGAAACTGTTAAGTGTGACAGTGCCAAAGGATGGACATCATGTCATTTACACTGACCGTTTCTTTACCAGTATGAAGTGTGCAGAGTTCTTGATGAGTAATGGCATTCATCAAACAGGAACTGTCTTCAAAAACAGAATTGGGCCTGTGGTTGGTAAGCTGAAAGTTGACAAACAGTTGCAAAGAGGGGAGTGGGATGAGAAAGTTAGGGAAGATGGAAAAGTTTGTGTTCTGAAATGGAAAGACAACAAATGTGTTACATTTTTGTCAACTTGTGTTGGAAGTGAGCCACAGGCCACATGCATGCAATGGTCCAAACAGGAAGAAAAGAAAATTGAGGTACCACAGCCAGTAGTAACAAGGAGTTATAACCCAAACATGGGGGGAACTGACCTCTGCGACAGATTGTTGGCATACTATAGATGTACTGTACGAACAAAAAGATGGACAGTACGAGTCTTCAACCATTTTGTAGACCTTGTCGTTGTCAACGGCTGGTTAATGTACAGAAGGGCCTGCTGGAAATCAGATATCTCTAAGAGAAAACAAATGAGCCTCCTACAATACAGTCTCCATGCAGCTAATGCCCTGATTAGATCTGAAACAATTTCACAGTCAGTCAGACACTCACCGAGAAGACTGCACACTGTTGGCATTGAGGATGATGCACAAAGGGAACAGGAAGAACAAGAACCAGCCTCTAAATACCGTAAAGTGATATCACAGCCTATTCCGGAAGTCAGATTTGATATGTACGGACATTTTCCCAAGTATTAAAATGACAGCTTTCCATCCAAGTGTAGGTTCCCAGGATGCAAGTCCAAATCAAGAATCATGTGTGTGAAATGCAATATGTACTTGTGTGTCCTCAAGAACAACTGTTTCATGAAATACCATGTTAAGTAATGATTGGGCATGTAATTACAATGTAATATGTACAGTATGCTTGCATTTTTCAAGTATTTTTTAGAGTTATGGGTTGGTTTGGACACTGACATCATGGTTATTGAGGAACATCTTGCTTATTATTACATAAAGTTCTCATGTCAGATTTATACCTTCTATTTTAGTTTAAGGCATTTATGTAATTTTGTGATTTAATCTGGGTTAAATGTACCATACTTTTCAACATTAATAAGCTATATGTATAATTTTGTTAAATATTTTTTATGTAATAAAACCTGAGGTGTACATATGTACACCATCAATTTTGGACACCCTATCAGCAGAATATTTTTTCTGGAATTTTTCTCAACATCTCTGATTCCCTATTATCCACTCTAGTGAATATCACTGTCAAAATCCAAATTTTTGTCTCCTGGGACTGAAGAGGTTAGAGGATCCCGGGCTCGATTCGCCACTGGACACTGTCAGAATCGAATAACGGACGAGAGGATTTTCGTGCTGATCACACGACATTGACTGTAATCTGCAAGCCTTCGGTGGGTAGTGGTATGTCAAGTGCTGTGGGGTTTAGTTTGGACAGGTAAAAATCCCTGACCTTGTCAAGAATCGAACCGGGTGTATCTGTCCACCGCCTCGACAAAAATCTCACGTAAAGTGACTAGAGGGATTTGAACCACAGAAAATAGTGGTGTGCTCGTAGTTAACAACCTGTGTTCGCAGATAACGAACACGTGACATCCTCCCCCCGAGTAAGAGGTAAAATGCAACCTCTAAAAACCACAGCCCAGTATTTTAAATTGTTAATTTTCTTACTCTATTAAAAACGAACAACGGAGACATTTGTTCACCAATACTTGTGTGTGTAGAAAGATTATGATGACACATGCACATCCGTTTCCTGTCCCCAGCAACGTGCATGCAAACGCGGTGTTCTGTACGAAGGTCACCAAGCCTCTGCAGAGGGTGCATGGTTAATTTTTTTTGAAATTGCTTTACGTCGCACCGTCGTTGGTCAGCGTTGAGGCCCATGGTTCAGAGGATCCCGGGTTCGATCTGCAGAGGCTACATGGTATTATTATTATTATTTTATTTATTTCTTTATATTATTTATTTATTTATTTAGTCTGATCCAGGACAATCTAGATTTGCCATAAGACACAGAATATTACACAATAACAGTTTTGAGGGAAGATAAAAAAACTAATGTTTAAAAAATGATAGGTTACAATTAACCCTGTTAAATGGCATGAACTCCATATAAATGGTGACAAAGAATCGAAACGGAGTATTTGATGAGTGAGACGACTATCTCATCTTGTAGACTTCTCGCTAGTTTATATTTTTGTCGCCATGTGACGAAAGATTTGGGAATTGTTCCCCTCGCGCCAAAGAAAATCCAGTCACCGTATTTTTTTAAGGTTATACGACTCAAGAAAGAAAGGGATGGTTGGATTATAGATATCATTTTCTCATTGTCTACGTCAGTCGGCTGAGAGGCTGAAGATTCAAAGCGTACCGTAGGATCAATAATTTCTGCTTCGTTCCTCCGTCTGTCAATCACTATAATATCAATCCTGCGAGTGCTGCCTCCTTCGGCGATGCAGTGAACTTCTTCGTACACTTCTAGATTTTTGAGACGAAGAGCATTAGCAATCAGGTTTCTGATGATGTTATGGCGTTTGATCCTAAGCAGTTCTCCTTGAGGGCAACTCCCCAGCACATGTGGTAAGGTTTCATACTCACTGCAGTGTCTGCAGTGGCCTGTGCTGGTAGAACGTCCCGGCAGAGTACGTACTGATGCAACCATCGCGGTCATCTTCAACAAATCCCTCTATTCCGAACAAGTTAAACCATCCCTTCTGGTAACCCAAGAATTAGCAGCAGGAACTTGAGCAAATAACTCAACACCTCTTCCTTTTTGTGGATATGCACACCAAGCTTCAAATTCGCGTGTTCTAAGTATATCGCGCAGTTGTCTAACAGATTTCATTGATGTCTCTTCATTGAGTTGAAGTTCAGATAGGCAGCGAGTTTTTATTGCTGTGAAATTTCGAACAGCATTTACGTGCGAATCATTCACAGCTTCTAGCTTAAAATTGATGTTCAGCTGTTGAAGGTACGCTTCCCAAGTTGCGCGCATTAGTGCTAACCCTTTATATTTATGGCTCGAATAGATCATACTTGTCGGTGTGTCACTCGGAAGTTGTAGAATATCTTTAAGTGCGCTTCTGATCATGTTGTCGGCTTTTAACAGACTTGATTTGGGAATTTTCTCAACCGAAACAGTCTGGAAGGGGTATATCAGTGTAGGGCCAATAAACTGATTTATTACAGTCAATTTTTGATGCGGTTGGAGTAAGTGAGCCCTGGTAATGTGATCTAAGTTAGCTTTCAATTTTTCAAGTACTTGATGTTCATTGAAGACTAAAGTCTGTCTGAAAGTTGCCCCTAAATATTTTATTTCTTCACTATCATTTATACTTCTAATGTTTCCAGAGACCGTCACGAAATCATCATAATGAAATTTACCATTTTCTATAATAATGGCATTTGATTTGTCTGCATTTATATGCAAACCTATTTCTTGAAGCAGATTTATGACAGAAGTGACTAGGATTGAAGTTGCTGCTTCGTCTTTAGCTATGATCACCAGATCGTCGGCAAAGCATAGGGATGTTAAAGGTACAGTTTTAGGACTCAATTGAAAACCATACATCTCTGATACTTTGAGTCTGTGAGTTCATCAAGGATGTGGTTTATACCCAAGTTAAATAAGAAAGGTGAAATGGGATCTCCTTGCATCACTCCACATTTGATGTTTATCTTATCTGTAAGACCACGAGCAGTTTGAACTTGTGTTGTGTTTTCTGTGAGAAGGTTGACTAGTAACTTCTTAATGGATCTGGGTAGTATAGAGTTCTCTATTGTCGCCTTTAAATTATTGTGTCCAATACTATCGAACGATTTGCTGATGTCGAGGAATACTACGCAACCCGAAATCTTTTTCATTACATCTGTTCGTAAAATGCCATCAACAATATTCACGTTAAAATTGCTTTACGTCGCACCGTCGTAGCCTTCCATTAGCTGCTGTGAATGTGGAGTACAAGATGGCCTTTAGACACAGAAGTCTCTGGTCATCCTCAACACGACGCGCAGGTCGCCTACGGCCGTCAAATCGAAAAGACATGCACCAGCACTCTCCAGAGGCTACAAGCTATTATTATCTAGAAAATTGCTTTAAGCACACCGAGAAATAGAAAGGAAGCGAATGTAGGCTTAAATCAAGGTACAGTCTCACATATTTGTCTAGTGAGAAAATGCGAAACTACGTAAACTACCTTTACGGCTGCTAACATGGCGAGGTTTCAAGGGAGTAGTTCTATGACTAAATGGTAGGTTTTCAGACTTTTTTCATTATCTCAACCCCTACACTACGTCACGTCATTTTAAAATTATATGTGATAAATATGTTATTATAATTCTCAGTACTGTATGGTAAGAGTAAATATGCTGCGTATACTGAGCAATAAATCCGGTCATGCCAGCGACGTGCAGGAAGAATCTCGTAGTGTGTCTCGTTCTTTCACACTCACATTTTAAAAATCTTAACGTGGTTTCCCATTTTCACACCAGGCAAATGCCGGGGCTGTACCTTAATGAAGGCCATGGCCGCTTCCTTCCTATTCCTAGTCCTTTCCTATCCAATCGTCGCCATAAGACCTATCTGTGTCAGAGCGACGTAAAGCAAATAGCAAACAAAAATCATAAAATATGATTTAAAATTTCCCCTTTTTCACATTCACGTAATCAAAATTAAATACTAAAAATGTAATTGCTATATCTGTGAATGAAGTGTGCAGAGAATTAAAACTCGTGTGATTGCGCGTAGTGAGGGCTCACAGCATTTGGTTATCCCACAATTTTTCTATGTAACAATCATTTTCGTATTTTGCGTGTGTGTGTGTGTGTGTGTGTGTGTGTGTGTGTGTGTGTGTGTGTGTGTGTGTGTGTGTGTGTGTGTGTGTCTGTGTGTTTGGTTTACGATAGAGACGGCTGTGTGCGTATAACACCAAAGAAGTGTACTAGCGAAAATGAGAAGTAGTGTGTTTGTTATCATGTACAGTCTCTTGTTATCTTACATATCAGAGAGTTTCAGTGTTCGATTTCATGAATGTAATTTTTATGGTAACTGTGTGTTTGTGTCATGAATCATGTCTACACAGCACACGAAATAAGTAAGGAGGTATTTTTATTCTAGCAATAATCAGAGAGATCAGGGTTCCATTTCATGTGGTGCATGTATTAGTGATTTTTTTATTCTAACGCTAAACAGAGTTTTTATTCTGTTAGGATGACTATTATGTTCGTATCGTAACGTTGATGTTATATTCGCGAAATAAGGAGAGAGAGAGGTAGTTTCGCGTTGAGTTTATCCCATGCAATCCTCATCTGCCTGCTTGTCAGTTTCTATTGTTTTTACGAACAAGATACTCCGCCCTCCTAATCAAGGTATTATCCGCACACTTTATCTTGGTGCATTTACACCCTAGTGCTGAGTCGGTCGACCTCGGCGATCTTCGAGATTCGTACTGGCAACCTTTGAAACACAAACTATGAATCGCTCAAGCATCGTTGTGCGACATCTGGCGTACACTTTGCGTACTAGTACACTTGTTGTTTACACAACAAAGCCAAAGTATAGAATTCATGCTAGGAACAAGATTCGCATCGAGAAATGTTTTATAATGTTATATAATGTGTATGTGACATAGTTGTTGGCTTAAGATGATAACGGGTTAGAAATTTCATATCGATCGATCGTAATCTCGATTCAATTCAGATTTCATTTTCATTCAAGTTGGCAGCACCAGGCAGCACTATCGATACCGGGACAGCTCCCTCCTTACTCCTCACCACCGTACACAAATGCCCCAAGATAAAGTGTGCGGATAATAAGTTTTCTGTTCAGAACATGATGTGAAAGTATACTGATTATTCAAATCTTTACCGTACCGTACTGTAAGATAACAACAGACTAACTTATATAGCCTACGTTCTAAGCACACACAAAATTGTTGCTCTTGGTAGAGGCCACAGAACAATGCATTTAACCGGTCCTCTGTAACATGATTAAACCTCTATAGGTTAACATGTTTTTCTTGTTCAGGAGGAGAGGTCAAGCGACGGATGGAGTCGTAAAGCCTTAGCGACAGTGTAGTTAGGCTTCATCCAAAAATTTTCAGGGAGGCCATCTTGGGCAATATGTAAAGGAGGGCATCTGTCCGTAAAATTGTGTCACCCTGTGAGGTTAGGTCCCTCCAAAATAGTGTCGGGGAAGGGGTATAAGGTAAGATGGTGTCGAGAAGGGCAGCTAGCCATAAAACTAAGGGCCTTAGGCCCCCTCTAAAATGGTGTCGGGAAGGGGAATGTCGAGAAGGGAAGCTAGCCTTAAAACTAGGAGGTCCTCTCAGGATAGGCCCCTCCAAGATAGTGTCGGTAAGGAGCATGTCGAGAAGGGCACACAACCTTAAAATTAGAACCTCTGAGGTTAGGTGCCCGTCTAAGATGGTGTCAGGAAAAGGCATGTGGAGAGGGGAAGCTAATCATAAAGGTAGGGTCCTCTGAGGTTAGACCCCTCCAATATAGTGTCGGGAAGGGTTTCTAACCTCAAAAATAGTACCCTGTGAGGTACGCCTCCTAATATGGTGTCGAGAAGGGGATCTGGCAACATGGCGATGGGAAGGGCATCTAACCGTAAAGCTAGGTTCTGTGTAATTAGGCCCCCAGTCGACATGTCTAAGTCCGGTCAAGATGACAGTTGTGAGGTTAGGATCGTTCTCTTTTTCGAAATACCACGTCTCAAAAAAGCACGTGGCTAAGTCCCGTCAGGGTAACAGCTGTGGGGATAGAGTCATTGAAAATTCCGTGCCTAACACGATCACGTTGTAAGGACCTCTCAAGATGGCAGCAGTAAGTTTAGCCATGCGCACTTATTCTTTGTTTTGTTATTTGCTTTACGTCGCGCCGACACAGATAGGTCTTATGGCGACGATGAGGCAGGAAGGGGCTAGGAGTGGGAAGGAAGCGGCCGTGGCCTTAATTAAGGTACAGCCCCAGCATTTGCCTGGTGTGAAAATGGGATACCACGGAAAACCATCTTCAGGGCTGCCGACAGTGGGGCTCGAACCCACGATCTCCCGAATACTGGATACTGGCCGCACTTACGCGAATGCAGCTATCGAGCTCGGTCGCACTTATTCAAAATCCGCGCCAAACAAGGGCACGTGGTTAGGACCTACAATGAATAAACTTTTAATGCCATGTCGTGAGAAAATTTCTGCATCCATTATATCCTTTCTCAGCCATGATTCAACTCTTATTACAATATCTGGTAAATATATATCTATTAAATTAATTCTATTGCTTTCTTTACAACACTTCTGCAGTTCAACACTAACATTTTATGTCATCCCTACTTGATTTCCAGTTCCCTGTTCCCTTATCACTAGGCTCACTAGGCCACCCCGTTTCCCTGAATGTACCTCCCTATTCCCCTTCCTAACAAATTTCCTAACTTATACGAACCACTGCGGTTTAAGTGAAGGCCATATGAGCGCAGATCCCTATCTCCTACCCACCCATTAGGATCTAGAAATTTCACTCCCAGTTTTCCACATACCCACTCCATAGTCTCGTTTAAATCCCCAATCACCCTCCAGTCAGTATCCCTCCTACACAGTATTCCACTGATAAGAATCTCCGCTCTTAAACTTGTGCTGCATATACCATATCCCACACATCTCCAACTATGTTGGTACTTATATCAGCTTGCCTTACGTTGTTGGTCCCAACGTGAAACACCACCACCTTCTCCTTCCCCTCCTCCCTCTCTTCTACTTTCCTCAACATCTGCCTCAACCTAATTCCTGGATAACACTCTACCCTGGTTCCCTTTCCTCCACACACTTTCCCCACGTTTCCAACGATGGAATCCCCCATTACCAGAGCCTCAACCCTACCCACCTCCTTTCATCCCCTCCCCTCCTGGTCAGCCCTACCTTTCCCTTAGCTGCAGAAGCTACTTCCTCCTCCCTTTTCTCCTTCCCATGACTCTCTTCAACCTGCCTTTTACTATCCTCTACTCTACATTTCCCTTTCCTACCTTTTCCCTTCCTCCTACTTCCACACATCTCAGCAACAGTTCCCTGTCCCTCACCTTCCCTCTGTTGTTCTACCTGGTGTGACTCGTACCGATTTCGCACAGACACCTGTCCTGAATTTTGATCCTGAATAGAGCCCTTGGCCTGCAATCGCCTTCCCCTTAGAACATTAGACCACCTGTCTTCTACAACTCCCCCTTTCCTTCCCCTCCCTCTTGTATACCTACTGTAACCTGTACATTGTTTAAGGGAGTCCTATCTTCCTCCCCGTCTTCTGTGAGAATCCTAATTATCTCCTTCAAACTCTCCAACTCCTCCCTCAAACCCCTCAATGCCTCGCCACACCCACAGTTCGTACACTTGCACTCCTTAACCATTCTTTACGGAAAAATGAAAAGGAAAGGGAAAATAAAATAACTTATTTGCAGAAATGAACGGAGGGATATATTGTATGGGATAGTACTCAAAGATCACACGACAAAATGTAATTAATATACGACTACACTACAATAGTACTTAGTAGTACTCAATTTTTATCCTGCAAACCCTAACAGGATAAAAACTGCTGTTAATTACTGAATACCGAAAGGAATACACAAGAACTACACAATTCCAAACTGCAATTAATCCTATCCTAATTACAAGAACAGAATATTAGTAAGAGTTTCTACGGATACCTTTACTACACCAGTAATACACAAATAGTTTACAATAATAAAATCACACTAAATTATAATGGGATATTACTCGTATACTGCTGTACAGTACACTATAATAATTTTTAAACTACGTTCAGACGTATCCTAATTACAATTCCGCTACCGTATGTGACTACTAAGCACAAACAGAAATGAAATTTGCAAGAACTACTGTACTCAATGATTACCAACAAAGCTAAATGCTTAGACAGATTATTATTAGTACTATGGGCTAATAGATACACACGAAAGATAATACATGAATATAGCAGACAAGATACGGAACTATCTAAATATACTGTATTTACACTACAATTTTCAGCTGAAATGTGGTTATATGAACTTTTACCGCTGGTGGATTACTATTGTTTTCCCTACTACATGAGACGGAGAATAAAAGTGTCGTTAAATGCTGAGACATAAGAGGTTGTCTACAATAATTTCTATCAAAAACCACGCCGGGGGCTTGACTGCAATATTATTGGGATATAGGAATTTGATTATTAACTTTTACTCGATGAATATACGAAGGTGGAAAGTACATAGTATGCAGGGAAATAAGACTAAAAAATTATCGGAATAATGAATCAGCTGATTTTGTATATACTTATACAAACACCATGTGCATGTAGCAACAATCGTCAACAATCCCAAAGAACTGTTAAGTACCGTAATTATCCAGTGAAATTACCGTGTATTCTCTTTAACTTCTCTTTAAATCGATGTTTACAGGAGTATCGTGTTATTTAGTGTAATAAATTATTACCTTCATGATAGTTTGAACTGATATATATACGAAATATCAGAAAAGTTGCGGCGGAAATTACAATGAGTTACAACTCCTTATGATAATCTGCCTTTGTATTATACAAACGAACCTACAGATAATTAAAATTATTGTTTTAAAAGCTAATATTATTACCTAAAGTATTTGCTAAACCTAAATTCGAAACAAAGTACACCTAACTAATTTACTTAACCTAGAAAATGTAATCAACTGAACACCAAATTAATTACCGAATTACCGATACTTGTTTTAAAATTCAAATAAATATCACTACTTCCAATTTCTACCAACAAGCACTAAACAGCAATATATAAATTGCACTAAATGGAACACACACACACACACACACACACACACACACACACACACACACACACACACACACACACAAGATTTAAATAATTTCAATAGGTTTTAACTACTTTATCACTACAATAATGCAAGAGCTCTCTCAACAGCCAACCGTTCACACGCGTATCCAACAATATAGGTTCATCTTGTCATTAAGCACAATGATATTAGCGTTGTCATGTATCAACTGCTTAGGCACACGAGAATAGGTTTGATATAAATAAGAACAATTACAAATTTATGACGTCCCATACTAAAATATGCACGAATAACATCTTGTTCTGTAGCGACTCGTCAAAGATAATAAGAGAATTGGATAGCACATCATCTGGTGCCAATATTTGCTCACGCGCATTAAATTGAAAATATCTCACACTAGCTTTTACGATATCTTACATAATAAGTTGCAGAATAGTATACAGCGGTTGATAGAGTGACTTTGCGAAAATGTGAATATTTTGGAAGCGCATGCCATTTAAAGAGGTAATAAGTTTAAGTAAAAATTTTGTCTTGCCGCATCCTTCTTCTTTTCTTCATGGGGCCTCTAAATATTAGTTCCTAATTAGCGTCGACCTCTAAGATCTTTTGCTACCATGTTTTTCCTCCATTCCCACCTAGATATACCTGCTCCCTTCACAAAGCTGCAGGTTGTTTTTATTGGATCTTGAATTTTTTCTCTCTCTTCACCTGGTAGTCCTAGAGTGGAGAGTCTGATTCTACCCAGCGCCTCACATTCGAAAACTATGTGTTCACCTGATTCCTCTGCTTCATTGCATTTCCTTCATATAAAGTTTCCTATTACTCCAATTCTCTGTAGGTGTTTTTTCAGAGGGCAGTATCCTGTCAACAATCCTACTACCCATTCTATATTTTCTCTGTGTAGTTTCAACAGTTCTTTAATATGCTTCTTGTTTGGTCCTTTTATCTGTTCCTTTGCAAGCCTGCATCCTGGAGTATTTTTCCAGTTTTCCATTTGTTTCTTTTGTACCCATTTTCATATGTAGTATCGGGATTGTCCACAGAAGATCCCGCATACAGGGTCTGGGCCTGCAAAACGTGTTTCTGTCCCTTTCCTGGCCAGGGACGTAAATATGAAAATGTTCTTATTCCTTGCCGCATCCTGATGGCTTAGTAATGATACAGCGAACTGTAGAGAAAATCATTGTTCGATGACGACTGCGTAGTTATAGCAGAACTCGGTAGGAGCTGTGCCACTATATCACTGACAGGTAATGTGTCTTACTGCTTTATAATCTTCATGCTGACTGAATAAATAAGTGACACGTCATAAGCGTATATAACGAATGACGTAACTCGTAACTATCAGTTTGTAAATCGCTGTTGGCAAGAGAAGTCGTGTCCAGAATGGTGAAACACCGGTACCCTGACATTATGAAGGAGAAAAGGCTGTTGGATGGAAAGAACTTGTAAGGGGAGCGCGAAAAGCTATTCGAGGAAAATACAATCCATGAGTAGCTATTACTAAAGCGCTACTCGTAGCTAGAGCCAGAACTTTTCCTAAGAGCAAAGCAATGTTTAGCAATCGTGCTCGAATTATTTCTGTACTGAAATAAGGCGGATACCTTCCAGCGCTTTTTGCAGCTCTAGAAGATGCCAGTGCTGTATAAAGAACTGTTAAGGCTGTAGAAGAGGCGCAGGTGCCACTGAAAGAATGTGAGCGTCATAATAATACGTAGGAAGCAAATGGATTTCGAGGTAATGGTGTGCATATGAAGCTAGCGCCGTACGGTTTTTACCGGGCGAGTTAGCCGTGCGGTTAGGGGCGAGCAGCTGTGAGCTTGCAACCGCGAGATATTGGGTTCGAATCGCACTGTCGGCAGCCCTGAATGTGCTTTTCGGTGGTTTCCCATTTTCACACCAGGCTGTACATTAATTAAGGCCACGGCCGCTTCTTTACTATTCCTAGGCTTTTCGTATCCCATAGTCTATATAATACCTATCTGTGTCGGTGCGACGTAAAGCAAACAGTAAAGAAAAGTTTTGGTATCTACATATCGCCAAAAATGTCTACTGAATGCATTTCCACATCAAGCTCTAATCCACGAAGGAGTTGCTACGTATACTAAACAACTCGGAATTCACGATTTTCGCGGTGTGTGTATATGCGGGATCAGCTACAAGCGTGCCCACGGAAACTTGAGAGTGCTGTAATCAACTCAGACGACAGTCGTGGACTTGGAACTCTAACGTATGGTATTTCGATAGTTATGGAGACCTATCCCCTCCATCTAAGCTCATACAATATTTTGGAAGCAGTGTCGGCATTGTTTACAATAAAAACCGTGTGCAAAAATTCAATACACGCATGTGTGGACGATTATATCTAATGTTCGTATATCAAACCTAGACTGCAGACAAAAGGCATTAAGTGTGCACGTTATAATGAGCGTTGCAAGGACGTTTACTGTACGTGGACAAGGAGCGGTAAAAACCGTCTATTTTAATCCACCGATCGAACTCTATCATCGGCTACATAGTCTTGAGCTAGTATCATTTGAAAAGTACAATAAAATCTATAGCGTGCGAGATGCAGAAACAAGTTCTACTTCTATGTGTATATCCTAACCCTGCCGTCGGGCACTTATTCTGTAGACGATATTCATGAATACATTGAAAGTGTGTTGATTGTACAGTTTGGTGATGAGTGTTTTAGTAACAATAATTACAAGTTTTCTCTTTCAGTAAGCAGCATTACAAATAAATGTGTTATTGAATCTTCTTTCAAGATTGACTTTAAATCACAACCTGATTCGATTGGATCGTTGTTCGAATTTTCATCAAGGGAACTAACACCGAACGTTCCATCATGAGTCTGATCAACCTATAACAGGTTTCAATGATCATAACGTAAGTATCACTTGAATTATAATTACAGACTTATATAGTAATCAACAATATTCGCTGGTCTTGCACGACTTTGTCATTACAGAAGAAGGCGGTTACAGTATGCGTGAGAAACCGTCAGCTGCGCTTTATCATCCAGTGACTGTAAAACACATCAGTAACCCTTAGACCTTTGAATAAACATAATCAAGTCATTAATTTAGATTGTCACACGTACGTAGCTTACAAACTTCAGCTTAAAACAATATGAAACTAATCTATAAAACACGGTGTGCATCGAGGACACATGCCGCATGTTTGCGAGGAGTTATCATGTTAACAGATGAGCATAGGCAGATTCTTCTAGACTAGACATCATGAATACAGTAGAAACTCAAGAAAGGGTAGTACGAAGTGACTTCCATTCTAGTCAACCATTTACGTTTGGATTTAATAACAATGATGAAATTCGCATGATTATCAATCAGCAAGATGTGTACACCATTAAAGCTACCTCTATATCGAAGGATGAATAGATAAGGCTGATGGGAGTGGGCCGAGCACATCTCGAATAAACAACCACAGTCTAGATTTTCACTTTTCGGAGACGCGTTATGAAGTAAATAGTGTTGAAATAGACAGATCGAAGAAAGTTTGTATTACATGTGCAATGAAACACTACCCTTCTATTAGAGTCGAAGAAAGTAAACTTTTACGGATGCAAGATGGTGTCCAAAAGCTACCAACAACTGGATGATTAATGAGGATAGCACTTTTACAGATATGTTATCATTGAAATATATTCTTGGCTTCTCTGAAGTCTACATACGTATTATAATCAACGCAAAACAAGAACTAATTCTGATCCGCGATCGCAGTGATTACAATGCTTTTAAAACTGCAGCTGGACCTGTAGATTCTAAAAATGATCCTTCAACGTATCCTGTGGAGGATTCCACATGTAACATTATCTGATCGAGAAGTTCTAATGTTCAACGTTGTAGAAAATGATACACCATTTGATTTAGATGTTGATTCAAATAGGAAACCTGATGGCCGGCAGGCATCACTTTTTGGTAATGAGACAAAGTCTCTCATAATGCATTGGCACTCTCCGTGGCAACAAGTAGGCTACGCAGTGGCCTCCACGAAATGCACTAACCATGCGTCTTGGTGGGTGCGCTATTTACAAACTGATGAGCCCAACTTACCTAATAGAGGCGAAACGCTGGCAACCAGGAATGAGTTAGCTGGAAAATTTATAATGTCCAATAACGGATCATTTATATTGGTATGATACACCATTACCAATACGGTTTCGAAGTTGGGAGTTGAATGAGTATCCTGTGTTACTACTACAAACAAGCATAGCTGGACAGTAAAAAAAATCACGTTACGCTGAAAAACACTGTAAAAAAGGCAACTCCCTTGAGTTATAATACTGACCAGGAAAACTAATAGGAAGAGCCAGCTGTACTTCAAGCTGGCTCAGCCAACTAGAAAATGAAACTCAGAAAAGTAAGGAATTTCAAGTTACCCAATTGCAACAGTCAAGTTTTAGGGAGGAAGTGGGTCTGAGATTGCTCTTGGTAAACTGTCAGATTGTAGTAAATAAACAATTAAAATTCGATACATTGATGGAATCTTATGAGACTGATGTGGAGACAGGAGTGGAATCGTTGTTGAGAGAAGGGGTGGGTAATAGAGAAGTATTTCCAGAAGGGTACACAGTCTATCGTAGAGACCGAGGAGATAAAATGAGAGGGGCATGATATTCTGGTGAAGGAAAATTATTGTCCACATGAATGGTTTACCGATGAAAGGGATGACATTAGGATAAAATTAGCTTCTGATAATATGAAGGAGGTGGGTAGTATAGAAACATATAGGCCTGGAAGAGAGGAAAGAGATATGGTTAAACCATGGGAAATTGTTGATAAAACTGAGGTAATTGAAGGAATAGGTGACCTTAAGGCACTAATAATGGATGTAGGACTGGTACCAAAAAAGCTTAATAAGAGGGTCACACAAGACAAGAAATTGTACAGAAAAACTAAAGTTGATGAATTTGGGACTTACCTTAAATCACAATTCAGTTGTTGGATAAGTGAAGAGAATAATGTGGATACACTTTGGGCTAAATTTAAAGGAATCATTTGGGAAGGAGAGAAGAGATTTGTACCTGTTAAGAAGGGTAAAATGATCTCAGACCCTGTTTATTATACAAGGGAAATAAGAAAATTAAAAAGAAAATGTACAATAGTCAACAGGAAAATCAAAGAGGGTAGGGAGAGTAGAGAAACTAGAAAACAGCTAATGAGGGAACTGAATAGAGTGAAAAAGGAAGCAAAAGAGAACTATATGAATGGCAAAATTCAAGAGGGTAATGACCACAAAGGGAAATGGAAAATGCTGTATTCATATATCAGGAATCAAAAAGGAAAAGTAACCGAAATTCCTACAATGGTGGGAGAAGGGGGTGAACACTATTTAACAGATACTGAGAAAGCAAACCTCTTTAGTAGGGAATTCAGAGATTCAGTACTTGATTATGAGGAGTTGGAAACCGAAACAGAGGGAAACAAGAAGCTTCTCATTCACAAATGAAGATATCTTCAGAGAAATCAAACTGCTTCAGCAAGGAAAAGCAGCAGGAAGTGATCAAATTACTGGGGAGGTGTTAAAGACAATGGGGTGGTACATAGTGCCTTAAAATTTCTCTTTGAATATGTCATTAATAATAATGTAATACCAAAGGAATGGAAGGAATCTATAATCATACCAATTTATAAAGGAAAGGGTGATAAAAGGAAACCAGAGAACTACAGACCAATCAGCCTGACCAGTATAGTTTGTAAAATACTGGAGAGTTTAATATCAAAGTACATCAGAGGGATATGTGATGATAAAAATTGGTTCATGAGGAGCCAGTATGGATTTAGAAAGAAATTTTCTTGTGAGGCACACCTGGTGGTATTTCAGCAGGACATATCAGATCAATTGGATTCAGGAGGCCAGTTAGATTGCATAGCCATAGATCTTTCCAAAGCCTTTGATAGAGTGGAACATGGAAAATTATTAAAGGAATTAAAATTCGGTACATTGATGGAATCGTAACATACTGATGTGGTAATGAAATGAAATGGCGTATGGCTTTTAGTGCCGGGAGTGCCCAAGGACAAGTTCGGCTCGCCAGATGCAGGTCTTTTGATTTGACGCCCGTAAGCGACACGCGCGTCGTGATGAGGATGAAATGATGATGAAGACAACACATAAACCCAGCCCCAATGCCAGCGGAATTAACCAATTATGGTTATAATCCCCGACCCTGCCGGGAATCGAACCCGGGATACCTGTGGCCAAAGGCCAGCACGCTAACCATTTAGCCGTGGAGCCGGACACTGATGTGGTGGTAGGAGTGGAATCATGGTTGAGAGAAGGGGTGGGTAATGGAGAAATACTTCCAGAAGGATATACAGTCTATCGTAGAGACCGAGGAGATAAAATGAGAGGGGCATGATATTCTGGTGAAGGAAAATTATTGTCCACATGAATGGTTTACCGATGAAAGGGATGACATTAGGATAAAATTAGCTTCTGATAATATGAAGGAGGTGGGTAGTATAGGAACATATAGGCCTGGAAGAGAGGAAGGAGATATGGAAATATTTGAGAAAATAGATTTTACTCGTAAAACAATAATAATGAGACCAGTATGATAATAATTAGAGGAGATTTAAACTTGCCTGAAGTTGAATGGAATGGAATTGTGAGTGTAGCCCATGAACAGAAACTGGCAAATAAGTTAATTTGGGAGAGAGGAATTACACACGTAGTACAGGAACCGGCTCGTCTCAATAACTTGTTAGATGTATTCTTGGTTAAACCATGGGAAATTGTTGATAAAACTGAGGTAATTGAAGGAATAGGTGACCATAAGGCTGTAATAATGGATGTGGTACTGGTACCAACAAGGCTTAATAAGAGGGTCACATAAGACAAGAAATTGTACAGAAAATCTGAAGTTGATAAATTTTGGACTTACCTTAAATAACAATTCAGTGATACGTGATGATGAAATTTGGTTCATGAGGATCCAGTATGGATTTAGAAAGAAATGTTCGTGTGAGGAACAACTGGTGGGATTTCAGCAGGACATATCAGATCAGTTGGATTCAGGAGGGCAGTTAGATTGCATAGCCATAGATCTTTCTAAAGCCTTTGATAGAGTGGAACATGGAATGTTATTAAAAAAAATTGCAGGGAATAGGATTGGACGTAAGGGTTATACGTTGGATAAGAACATTTATAAATTCAAGAATTAAGAAAGTCAATGTAGGAAGTAGGAAGAGAAAGTTTGGAAGGGAATTTCACAGGGTAGTATAATCGGTCCGTTACTTTTCTTAATATACGCAAATGGTTTAGGGAACAATATAACATCAAAAATAAGATTGTATGCAGATGACATAATTGTTTATAGAGAAATAAATAACATTGAGGATTGTTCAGAATTACAAAGGGACCTTGGGAGTATCCAACAATGGGTTGAACAAAAATATATGAAGGTTATGGAGGCAAATCAAGTGTTACAATATTTACAAACAGAAACTTTAACTGAATTTAAATATAATTTGGATGAGGTAGTTATCCCAAAAGATGGCAAGTGCAAATACTTAGGTGTGTGATTTGAAAGTAATTTGCACTGGAAGGGTCATGTTGAAGACATTGTTGGGAAAGCATACAGATCGTTACATGTCATAATGAGGCTACTTAAAGGATGCAACAAAAAATGAAAAGAGAAAAGTTACTTAAGTATGGTTCGTGCATTATTGGAATGTGCAAACAGTGTTAGGGATCCTCAGCGAGAATGCCTAATAAAAGAAATAGATAGTGTGCAGAGGAAAGCAGCAAGATTTGTAACTACGGATTTCAGGAGAAAAAGTAGTGTATCAGAAATGTTAGAGAAACTTGTGTGGGAAACATTATGTAAGAGAAGGGAGAAAACTAGATTTATAGGATTATATAGAGCTTATACAGGAGAAGAAGCATGGAGAGAAATCCGTGAGAGGCTTCAGTTGGAAAATAATTATATTGGCAGGACTGACCACAAATATAAAATTAGAAGGGATTTTAGCTTAAGCGATTGGGGTAAATTTTCATTCATTGGGAAGGGCGTGAAGGAGTGAAACAGTTTACCAGGGGTAATGTTTGATCCTTTTTCAAAATCTGTACAGATATTCAAGAAGAGAATAAACAGCAACAGAGAAAATAAATTAAATTTAGAGGGCATTCGATCAGTGCGGGTTATTGTAAATAAAAATATGTGTGAATAAATTAATTCCATCCCCTGGTCTATGTAGATTGGACAGCCGAAGTAACGTGCTGCCTGTAGGGGTGAAGAACAGGAGGGACTTCGGGGGCCTTGGGACCCCTACGGTAGCTCTGAAGGCCCTTCAGGAATTCAGAAAAGTGGCGACGAAAGGCGCTCTGGTAAAGACGCAGCAGGTCATTATGCTACTTAAGTTCAAAAATGGGTAAACTAACTAAATAAATAAATAAATAAATAAATAAATAAATAAATAAATAAATAAATAAACGCAATGTAACTTTAAAGCTTATACCAGTTGTATAGTTTTATTTGAAGTAATTCCAGATACTGTATATGAGTTGACTATGTTTGTAAGTACAGGAGATGTTATAAGTAGAATTTTGTAAACAATATAAATATATTAAGGATGAGTTATGTGTTTAATAGAAAAACATTGTTAGTGTAAATAGTATAATATTGTATTCTAGGAAAATGTCTTCCTCTCTTGTTAATTTAAAATTTAGTGCTTGACAATAATGTATTTTAGTGTACCATTTTCCACCGAGATAGACACCTCATTTGCAAATAAAGTGATTTTGATGCGATTTAATTCTGATGCCTTGAAAATGTCTTCTGCATATATCAGGTAGGAAGTAGCGCAAAACCGTTTTCAGATCTGAACACAAGGGATTAGTCTCCGAATAATATAACAATATTGTAAGCTACTGAAAATATCTAGAGTTCAAATCTATCAGCTCTAAATTTCAAATCAAAGAGCGAGTGTTCCATTCTGTTAAGTTAATCTTACTCTATTTTCGCGGTTAGCCTGGGAGGTTAAATTCAGCTTCGAGCCCCAAAGATGCTTCCAAAATGTTGCGTCCCCTATGAATAAAGTACATGAATTAAGCCTTACACCATCTCCGTAGTCCCATATATAGCGCGCCACTTTACCAAGTTCAGCTCTGAGCCCCCGAAGACATCTTCCAATATAACGCCCTTATGAATAAAGCAAATGTATTAAGTCCCTTAACCGCCATCTTGTTCCAAGTTCAGCTCCAAGTTCTGGGAGTTTAAAGTAGGTTAACGCGTCTTCAGCGTAACGTTAAGCCTGCAGTTAGGCCGAGCATCGAACTTGAAGTTGTTATGCGGTTAACCCGTGTGTTGAACTTTGAGTCTCTTAGGTTAAAACTTACTCTTAGACTTCGAAGTTAGGCCTGTGGTCGTACCCGAGATCTGTAACGTTAAGCCTGGACACGTAGCCAGCATAAGGTAATGTCAGGTTATTAGCACGTTCTTAGCTAGCAGCCACCACCGTGCTGTGACGTCACTCAAGGAATCTGTCCTCGTCCAGGGGGCACCACATTCCGTATGCCACAGAACCCCTGACTTATATTAATTGGGTAGCTATATTACTTCTTATTAAACGTCGGAATCAAGTGTCGGAATACATATTGTTGCAATCGAATGTTAGTGTGAAGCCATGGCATATGTGCGAAGTAAGGGTTACACTACTGATGAACGGTTAGTGGCAAGTGCGTGGGTGCACGAACAACACACAGGGCAGAAAATTACACAGATTTTGGAAACATTCTACGGAAGTTTTAATAAGGCTCCACCGCGAAAACAACACTTATCGCTTGGAACAGACGTGCTTTTACCTCGAACTGTGTTCAAGGGAGGCCGCGGTCTGGAGGGAAGGAGATAGCAGAAGAAACATGTGCTGGAGTCTGTGCTTCAATTGAACAATCTCCTAAGAAATCGACGCGTAAAACCGCTTCGAAACTCGGTATACCGAGGACAACAATGCGAGATTACATTAAAAGGGACCTAAATTCTGAACTTTTCGACCGACGTTCGTAAATGTGTTATTGGATACAGACGGGAATGCCGGGCTTCGTTAAATGCAGTGAGCCGTGCCAAGGTTATGTTTTCAGAAAATGTGTTATTTATCCCAGCTCACGTGCTAGTAATGTTGTCGTGTGGGCCAAAGATAATCCTCATTACAGAGTTGTGTTGGAAAGGAACCCGCCTCGCGTAATGATACGGGCAGCGATGACATCATAACATCTGCTCGACCGAACATTTTTGAAGGGGCTCTGAATGGCGTAAATTATTTACACACGTCACAACCATGGTTAATATCCCAGCTAGAAGAAATGGGCCTTACAGAAAGCACATGGTTGCAGAAAGACGGAATGCTGGTCACTGCGCTCTTGCAGTGCGCGAGTTCTTAAACGAACATTTCCAAGGACAGTGGATAGGTCGTGGTTCACTAGCAACACCAGCTCCCTTGAAATGTCCACCAACAAGTCCTGACCTCACCACACCTGACAACTCGTTATGGGGAGTCATTAAGGCGCATGAATCTGTATGTCGTTACGTTACAAATGAAGAACTGTTGAGGATCCATGTCGCACTATAACACAGGACATGCTCAGAGATATCTCATGGAGGCGTACAGAACTATGTTTACAGCACGATGGGGAACATGCAGATATATTGGACACTTAATACTTAAATAGCATAACCTAATACCATTTGATACTACAGTTACAGGGGTACAAGGTCTTCTCGCCTGCCCTGTACATTGGGGCTACTATTGCAACTCTCCATTCATTTGGTATTGATCCTTCATGTAAATAGTACCGTAATCAGGGAGTATTTTTTAGATATGGCACTGTATCTCAACACATAGCCTATAATACTTGTATAACCCCAGAAACCGTATCAATCCCAACTGCTTTTCTAGCTTTCAACTTTCTCTCCATCAATGTCTTGATTATCATTGATAATTTTCAATATTTCGCCAGTATCCATCGCCTCATCTGGGTGGACATTATTTTTATATCCAACTTCTTTTACTCACTGCTCAACAAATACTTCTGCCTTCTGTAAGCCCTCATTAATTATCTCTAGAATGTCCTTCCTGTAACCAGTTTTTACCTTAAAAGTGGTAAGGAATAGTAAAGACCCGTTATATTATAACAGGGAAATAAAGAGATTAAGGAGGAAGTGTTGATTAAAAAGAAATAGAGTTAGGAATGGTTGCGGGAGTAAGAAGAGATCCAAAGAGCTCACCAGAAACTGAATTCAGCGAAAAATGTCAGCTAAGGATAACATGATGGCAACATAATTGGCAGCCATATGAATTTTAGGGAGCAATGGATGGCTAGTGAGTGGTTGGCTGTTCTAAGAGCTCTATTATTATTAGCGTATAGCAAATAAATTATACAATACACAATATAAAATATATACACAATATCAAACAACATTGCTTCACTTAAGGCATTAGTGTTATCTATATCTGAATGTCCAACTTTTCAATCCACTGTAGTACTTCCTCTGTTGGAGATAGGAAGTCTTCCAAACTACTTGGATACTCCCGTAGTTGACACTCGCTTACGATGTGGGGAATAGTCTCAAAAGGGGCTCCAAAGTCACAATCTGGAGATGGTACAAATTTCCGCTTGTAGAGAGTCCCTGCACCTTCCATGACCTGTCCTGATCCTGTTCAGTCTGGGGCCTATTCCACGAACGAACTTTGCAACTTTTCACTTTGCACTTTGCACTTTTCAGTTCAGATTTTGTTCCACCATCACTTTTCAGATTTAGCTTGCAAAGTGAAAAGTGAAAAGTGAAAAGTTAGGAATCTTTTCACTTTACAAGCCTGTTATGTTCCACCATTGGTACAGAAATGCAAAGTGCAAAGAAATAAAGTGAAAAGTTTTCATAAATCTTGCAAAGAGATGATTCCCTTTTCATATGTTAATTAACAAGTATCTACATTAGTTTCTCGGCGGAGAATTTGGTTTAGTGATATAAACACGTTACAACGTGAGCTTTTGTTAGCATCAAGTGAGGAACAGTGATGAAGAATCCAATAATAGAACGTACAAAAAATGATTTTCATAACCTCACTTCGACGTAATAACGCGAGTGATTTCGTATTACCCCAACACAGGCTAACTATATTATTGAAATGATCGGGCATTTATTGAAACAAGCAACAAAAAGAAGTCAATTCCTTTCCAAAAAAAAAAATTCGTATATGCTTACAGTACATTGGTTAGTAAATGATGCCCAGCTGCACGGTGTAGCAGCAATGCATGGGACATCAAAATCAATTATTTGCGAACTGTTACCAAAGTCGGAGATGTTATAGTAAATGTAATATTTCCTAACAGTACGTTGGCCTGATAATCCACATAATATAGCGACGGGATTTCTAATGAAGGGTGAATTTCCTTCTGTGTGTGGAAGTGTTGACGGTACTCTCGTTGACATTGATGTGTGTCATCATTTGAGAGGTTATGTTTAAAGTTGTCAAAAAAGTATGTCACGTTTCTCCTTGACAACTTCCAGCACAGCC
The DNA here is from genome assembly GCF_040414725.1 of Anabrus simplex. NCBI lineage: Eukaryota > Metazoa > Arthropoda > Insecta > Orthoptera > Tettigoniidae > Anabrus > Anabrus simplex. Next base: position 1,563,659,475 of record NC_090265.1, read on the forward strand.
AGCTTCTTGTAATAACCTTTCTTTCCCATGATATAAACTTTAATGGTACGACAATTATACCGCCAAGTTCGCCGCGAAAAGTAAAGCATTAAAATCGGAGTATTAGGCCTATAAAGTTTGTTCATGGAATAAACTCGATCGGATCACTCATTCGCAAAGACTTTTCACTTTGCGAAGAAATTGAAAAGTACAACCTAGTTCATGGTGGAACAGAAAGACTTTGCACTTTGCAAGAATTGAAAAGTGAAAAGTGCAAAGTTGAAAAGTTGCAAAGTTCGTTCGTGGAACAGGCCCCTGGACCAAGTTCCACGTGGCAGTTGGGATCCATTTGCATTTTTTTCCCTCTGGAATTATTATACAGGGGCAAGTCGGGATAGTTATTTCAGCGGCCTTTCCGCTCCTCCAAAGCAATAAAGTTGGTGGACGTCTTCAGAGCAACATCACAAAGGGGCGGATGTCGTGGTTTTAGTCTTTGGAGACTAAGAGCTGGTATGTCATTTAGAACAGGTAGCAGAGGATTCTTGCATATCCTGTTGTACTCTCGATCAAGAGCACTGGATCTTCGTAAGTCAGTTGGCATTATTCCCGACAACAGTGGAAGCCAGTGAACTGGAGTTGTGGTGATGGTGCCAGATATAAGACGCATGCTGGTATTCAATTGTGGGTCAATATACTTTGTATACGGACTATTAATCCACACTGGAGTACAGTAGTTAGCAACAGATAAAACCAGTGCTAAGTCTGAAGAGCGCAGGAAGTTTACAGTAGATCCCCAAGTAGTACCAGTTAACTTCTGAATAATATTTTTTTCTGGTTTTGAGTTTCTTCGACAAGTTCAAAAGATGTTGCTTGAATGATAAAATCCGGTCCAAGGTACCGGTAACACCGAGATAATTTGGATACCTGTTCTGATTAAGTACTCGATTGGAGAAGGTAATATTCAGATAGCAAGCCGGTTGCTCAATTGGAAGCAAGAAACCTCCGTCTTGGCTGTACTGGGTCTGAGTCTCCTTTTCCTGAAATATTCTGCCAATGTGGATAAGTCCTGAGTCAAAATGTCTTCAGTTTTCTCATAGATTTTGTATTGTGTGACCAGGGTCAAGTAATCAGCATAGCAAAAATTTCTGGGTATTGTTTCTGGAAGATCAGAGCTGTACAGAGTAAACAGTAGTGGTGATGAAACTGATCCTTGGGACAAAACATTATGCAGTTTTATCACTGAGCTTTTTTTTTTTACCTAAACAGACCTGGAATTTCCTGCCGCTGATCACGTTGTTGATAAGCTGTGCAATCGTTCTGCAGTGTATAGCTCTGAGTAATTTATAAAACAATCCTTCCGTCCATACGGTATCAAAGGAAGTAGTGAGATCCACAAAAGCATATGTTTTAAGCTTTTGCTGGTATCCGGCCTCAATGTAAGATGTTAATGAAAGTACTTGATCACAGCAGTTTCGGTAAGATCTTAAGCTTCCTGATCTACAGGAATGAATTCTAAAATGGTTGATCCAATTCTGTTGTAAATACGCCTGTCAAAGAGTTTGTAACAACCGCTATGGAGGGCTATTGGTCTTAACTTTGAGTTCTATTTTCAAGTTTTCCAGGCTTCAATATGGAAATCATGTAAGCATTCTTGAAGTCAGGCGGGATTTGTCCAGTTTGAAAAATGTCCATGTAGAACTGTCCAAGAGCTCTGTATTATCCTGATGATAACTAGTTAATACTTATAGAAATTTATTTAATTTTATTTACCGGTATGTGTGAGGTATTTAGCTCTACAAATTATTTGTATTTATTTGTAGTAATGAGAATAGTGATATTTATTTACATTTTTACACTGTGTAGTTTCATCGGCGTTCACTACATTATGTGATGTTTTATTCCACTTCGTCTTTGAATTGCGAGAAAGAAGAAATATAATTTTCTTAAAAAAAATATTACAAGGGTCTGTAACGTTTGCAGCGGTTTCATTCGTACAGGCAATAGGTATGGTATTTCAAACAACAGCTCAAAGGTTCCTTCTCTCTAGAAGGTAATGATTTCTTTAAATAACGCGTTAATTTATACGTTACTGTTATGCTCCTGTTAAAGTGTTATACACTGCTGTGCAAAACCTATGGGCGAGATAGATAAAGCAACATAACATATCAACTACTCGGTAGAAATGAACAAAAGTGCGGTAACATGTTGCAAGAGGTCTCGCACAGGTGCATAGAAACCTGGCGTGAGGACAGAGCGACTGTAGCGCCATATGGGTCTGGCCCCACAAACAAGGCAGTTGAAGGAACGGGACAAGACAGTGTCAATCAATCAGTGAACTGTTATGGTGCACTGCGGTGGTGTTATTCATTACAGCAAGGGCCGGAGACAACATTTGGGTGACTTCACAAGGGGAAGTGCCTTCGGGAAACTGGAAGAAGGACGAAGTGTGACATTGATGGAATCTTATGATACTGATGTGGTGTTAGGAGTGGAATCGTGGCTGAGAGAAGGGGTGGATAATAGAGAAGTATTTTCAGATGGGTTACACAGTATATCGTAGAGACCGAGAAGATAAAAATGGAGGGGGGTGTTTATTCTGGTGAAGGAAATTTATTGTCACATGAATGGTTTACTGATGAAAGGGATGAAATATTAGGGATAAAATTAGTTTGTGATAATATGACGGAGGTGGAAATTATAGGAACATACAGGCCTGGAAGAGAGGAAGGAGACATGGAAATATTTGAGAAAATAATAGATTATACTCATAAAAACAATAATAATTATGTGGTACTAATTGGGGGAGATCTAAACTTGCCGGAAGTTGAATGGAATGGAGCTGCAAGTGAAGCCATGAACAGAAACTTGCAAATAAGTTAATTTGGGAGGGAGGATTTACACATGTAGTACAAGAACCAACTCGTCTCAATAACTTACTAGATGTATTCTTGGTTAAACCATGGGAAATTGTTGATAAAACTGAGGTAATTGAAGGAATAGGTGACCATAAGTCTGTAATAATGGATGTCGGACTGGTACCAAAAAGGCTTAATAAGAGGGTCACACAAGACAAGAAATTTTACAGAAAAATTAAAGTTGATGAATTTGGGACTTACCTTAAATCACAATTCAGTTGTTGGATAAGTGAAGGGAGTAATGTGGATACACTTTGGGGCTAAATTTAAAGGAATCATCTGGGAAGGAGAGAAGAGATTTGTACCTGTTAAGAAGGGTAAAATGACCTCAGACCCTGTTTATTATACAAGAGAAATAAGAAAATTAAAAAGAAAATGTAGAATAGTAAACAGGAAAATCAAAGAGGTTAGGGAGAGTAGAGAAACTAGAAAACAGGTAATGAGGAAACTGAATAGAGTGAAAAAGGAAGCAAAAGTAAATTATATGAATGGCAAAATTCAAGAGTGTAATGAGCACAAAGGGAAATGGAAAAAGCTGTATTCATATATCAGGAATCAAAAAGGAAAAGGAATCCAAATTCCTACAATGGTGGGAGAAGGGGGTGAACACTATTTAACAGATACTGAAAAAGCAAACCTATTTAGCAGGGAATTCAGAGATTCAGTAGATGATTGTCGGGAGTTATAAACCAAAACAGAAGATAGAGAGGGAGAGAGACAGAGGGAAACAAGAAGCTTCTCATTCACAAATGAAGATATTTTCAGAGAAATCCAACTGCTTCAGCAAGGAAAAGCAGCAGGAAGTGATCAAATTACTGGGGAGGTATTAAAATAATGGAGTGGTACATAGTGCCTTATTTAAAATTTCTCTTTGAATATGTCATAAATAATAGTGTAATACCAAAGGAATGGCAGGAATCTATAATAATACCAATTTATAAAGGAAAGGGTGATAAAAGGAAACCATAGAACTACAGACCAATCAGCCTGACCAGTATAGATTGTAAAATACTGGAGAGTTTAATATCAAAGTACATAAGATGATAAAAATTGGTTCATCAGGAGCCAATATGGATTTAGAAAGAAATTTTCTTGTGAGGCACACCTGGTGGGATTTCAGCAGGACATATCAGACCAGTTGGATTCAGGAGGCCAGTTAGATTGCATAGCCATAGATCTTTCCAAAGCCTTTGATAGAGTGGAACATGGAATATTATTAAAGAAATTGGAGGGAATAGGATTGGACGTAAGGGTTACACGTTGGGTAAAAACATTTCTAAATTCAAGGGTTCAGAAATTCAAAGTAGGAAATAACGTATCGCAGGAAGAGAAAGTTTGGAAGGGAATTGCACAGGGTAGTATAATCGGTCCGTTACTTTTCTTAATATACGTAAATGATTTAGGGAATAATATAACATTAAAAATAAGATTGTATGCAGATGACATAATTGTTTATAGGGAAATAAATACCATTGAGGATTGTTCAGAATCACAAAGGGATCTTGAGTGTATCCAACAATGGGTTGAAGAGAATAATATGAAGGTTAATGGAGGCAAATAAACTGTTACAACATTTACGAACAGGAGTTTTAAAACTGAATTTGAATATACTTTGGATGAGGTAGTTATCCCAAAAGATGGCAAGTGCAAATAATTAGGTCTAAGATTTGAAAGTAATTTGCACTGGAAGGGTCATGTGGATGGCATTGTTGGGAAAGCATACAGATCGTTACATGTCATAATGAGGCTACTTAAAGGATGCAACAAAGAATTAAAAGAGAAAATTTACCTAAGTATTGTTCGTCCATTATTGGAATATGCAAACAGTGTTTGGGATCCTCACCAAGAATACCTAATAAAAGAAATAGATAGTGTGCAGAGGAAAGCAGCAAGATTTGTAACTACGGATTTCAGGAGAAAAAGTAGTGTATCAGAAATGTTAAAGGAACTAGGGTGGGAAACTTTAAGTAAGAGAAGGGAGAAAACTAGACTTATAGGATTATATAGAGCCTGTACAGGAGAAGAAGCATGGGGAGATATCTGTGAGAGGCTTCAGTTGGAAAATAATTATATCGGCAGGACTGACCACAAATATAAAGTTAGAAGGAATTTCAGCAGAAGCGATTGGCGTAAATTTTCATTCATTGGGCAGGGTGTGAAGGAGTGGAACAGTTTACATTTTCCAAAATCTGTACAGATATTCAAGAAGAGAATACACAGCAACAGAGAAAATAAATGAAGTGTTAGAGGGCATTCGACCAGTGCAGGTTATTGTAAATAAAAAATATGTGTGAATAAATTAATTCCATCCCCTGGTCTAAGGAGTTGGACAGCCAAAGTAGGGGACTGCCTGTAGGGGTGAAGTACAGTGGGGATTTCGAGGGCCCTGGGACCGCTACGGTAGCTGTGAAGGCCCTTCAGGAACTCTGAAAAGTGGTGGTAAAAGGGGCTCTGGTTAAGATGCAGCAGGTCATTTTGCTACTTAGATTCCAGAATGTGTAAAGAAAAAAAGTAAATAAATGCAATGTAAATTTTAATATTATACCAGTTGTACAGTATCATTTGAAGTAATTCCACATACTGGATATCAGTTAACTATATTTGTAAGTAGTACAGGAGATATTATAAGTAGAATTTTGTAAACAATATAAATTTATTAAGGATGAGCTGTGTGTTTAATAGAAAAAATTGTTAGCGTAAATTGTATAATATTGTATTATAGGAACATTTTCTTCTCTTGTTAATTTAATATTTAGTGCTTGACAATAATGTATTTTAGTGTACCACTAACATGTGCGCGCGGCTTTGCCCGCGTTTATTAATTGAACCGTTAGATTTTCTAAACTATTTATTTAAAAGCAAATTAAAATTTATATTTATTAACTCACTTCCTTTTGACCTAAATTGCATGAAATACATTATTTTATTTTTATTATATTATTACTCTCAATGCTTAAGATACCGGGTTGATGGATGGTACAAATAATGTTAACACCATGTAAAAGACCATGTTATATAATTCAAAACATATTGTTTCCTTATAGAGCTTTGGAATAAATATTAATGCCCTTCTATTTGGAGGTAAGATGTAGACTGTATTGTGTTTGCCTTTCGAACTCTTGAACAGTCCACGTACAGTTGACAGTGGCAAAAGCACCGTTTTCTAAGATGGAGTCCTACAACTTCAAGCGATTGTCACGTGTCAAAATTTCAGATCTCTGTGTGCCGTAAATTTGACTGGGCTTCGCACACATACACCCAAACACTTCAGAATATTACGGGCTGAGGGCTCTTCGTGTCGCGGACCGAAAATGGCTTCCTATTCAATGGATTTACAGTCCGAGGAATACTACTTCGCCCGCAGCATGCTCAGTAATGATGGTGGCTTCAATAACATTCGTCATCAGTTTCAGAGCCGTGTTCATTGCAGAGCATCAACAGCGTCATATGCCCTCACACCATATAAGACCAAAAACGGTTTCTTACGCCCTAGACGTAAAATGGCTCCTTGAATACTGTGTTCTCTACCTATCTTATGTACGTTGCCTAGCGACAGCGTCTCGATGCATTTAATCTTGGTGACAGCACGTTGGATTGTCATATCCCAGTGCACGTTTTCCGATGGTTTTTCGTTCATAACTCACCATCGAAAGCGAAAATGAAAATTCCCGCTTCGAGGTGCATTCGGACCCCTTTCCATCGACCTATGTTCAAAATTTCAGATATCCGAGTGCTGTAGATTTTGCTGGGCATCGCGCGGAGACAGACAGACAAACACTTCCTTTTATAATTATATAGATTTGCCACCGAGGTAGACACCTCATTTGCAAATAAAGAGGTTTTGATTTGATTTGAGTGTAGCCCAGGAGATTGGTATTGCTCACATCATTGTTTCACGTGTATGGAGAGCATTCGGAAGAACAGACACTGCTGCCAGAAAGAGAGGAAGGGGTCGACCGCGGTGAACTACAGCAGCAGATGCAACAGGCAACAACAGACTCACGTCAAACAGCGGGTGAAATTGCAACCACATTTAACAGGACTGCAGGGCACCCAATCTGACGCTCCACAGTAAACACGGCGACTGCATGGGAGTGGTCTGTTTGCCCGACGACCGTTACGTTGCGTTCCGTTGACACCCGCACATCGGCGTCACCGTTTGCGATGGTGTCAAGATCATCAGGTTGCAACGACGAGGAGTGGAGTCACTTGCTCTTCTCAGATAAGAGAAGATTCAGTCCGAGTAATGATTTCAGACGTACCCTCATCTGGCAGGAGGTGGGAACAAGTAATGCACCCAAGAACATTGTCGAATATGATCATTTTCGTGGTTCAAGTGTATTGTTGTGAAGAGGCATAATGTTGCATGGAGGCACTGACCTCCAAATTTTTGAACGGGGCACACTCACCGGTCAACGTTATTGTGACATTGTACTCCTTTCCCATGTGCGTCTTTTCAGGGGTGAATTCAGCTCTGACTTCATTTTTATGGATGGCAATGCACGACCGCATCGAACAGCTTAGGTGGAGGAGCTTTCGGAACAAGAGGATATTCGGGTGGCCTGCCCGTTCCCCCGAATTAAATCTCATCGTGCGCGTGTGGGACATGTGGGCCGATGTATTGCAATACGTCCACATGAACCAACGACCATCCAGCATTTGTCGACCGTGTTTGGTGGAATGGAGACCCCCATCACAAGAACTCCTTACCAATCTTGTGGCCAGGGATGGGAACACGTTGCAGAGCATTCAACGCTGTCCGTAGTGATCACACACTTAAGAACCACGCCCCTTCTTTTGTGATGTCCAAGGGACCATCATGAGTTACAGTGTCTTACGTGTAATTTATTGTCTCTGTGTAAAAGTGCCATTTCTGTTCGTCTCATCGCATATTCCTTTCAGTTGCCTACCGTGCCATACTGTAGCAGTTCTTCCTATGTATGTTTCAAGTTTCATCGAGCTATGTTACTTGGCAGCGACACAACGTGCGAAAGTTACTTTCGTCCTTAAGTTATGCAAAGGAGTCTAATTAGGATATGTCATGACACAGTATTTCCTTCGTCACAAAAGTATCGGTAAACATAAGCACTGATCATATGGATATTGTATGTGGGGTCTGATAAATTACAAGTGATAACTATGTAAACCTACAGTAGCCATCAGTTTGTGTACTTAGTATTTACCGCTGCACACAATGCTAGAATGCGTATCCTTTACAGTTATGTTAAACTTCATCCAAAATAGACCTCGGTAGAAATGAAATGAAAGGAATGGACGTTCTAATCGATTGTTGAAACGCATTTACGGAATGGAGAAGGCCCGTGGTTGGTTATTCACATACTCGGCATAAACAACATTCAGTTCTGTCTACTTGTACGCCTACGAAACGCAGATTGCCACACAAGACGGGAACAACACTCTCGACATTTCTCGCGAGAAACAGTGCTTGCGCTAGTCTCGAGAACCCGTCGCAGACTGCTCACCACTTTGAAGTATCAAATTTTCAATCTGACAATGACACAAAGGAATCTTGTGATAAATTTTTTTTTCAGGGAAAAACCTTAATCTGAAAGATATATTCACCATGGTATATTTGACATTTTTTCCTTCGGTTGCGATAATTCTTTTTAATTTGAAAGTTAATGCATTTCTTCAGCTTGTTATAAAGTTTCCAATCTACAGAATTTGCATCAAGTGTTAACTGCTTTGTATGATATTCCTTTATTTTTATTTTTGCTAAATCCCAGTACTTTGTCTTATTTCCTGTAATGGCCTTGTGGCTCACTTTTTGCTTCCAATCCTGATGTATAGTTGGAAGTGATGGGACGAAACAAAAGAATTTAACCAGAAACTGGACCAGTTAACCTAACTTACACATCCTACCGCCTCATTTTAATTCACAAATGGCCTCAATGAAGGCAGGGCACTTTCATCAAAGGTAATCATGCCTATTTAGGTTGTGAAGAATAAACACGTCTAGGAAACGGGCGAGGACCAGCAATTTACCATGTAGAAATATTTGGATAGAGCACGCCCAAAAGAAATACATGAGTCAAAATTTAAGGCTTCAGCCTTATTCATTGGAAGATAAAACAATTGTAGTTGTCATTGTTATCATTTAAACGCTTCGTGAGGTAAAGAAAGTGGGGAGACACACAGATTGAAAGGCAAGAGAATAAACCGCTTCTTTCTTCTTTTTATTCTCTGTGAATCAACCTCTGGATTTTTAATGGCGAGAGGGTGAAAAGTTGGGAGTAAATATCCGAGGATTTTAACTGTAAAACAATCATGAAATGTCATTTTCAATGGTGCTGCATGTGACTGGGGCTAAAAATATCCATGTTAGGGATTTTGCATGTACTGCAGTGGCCGCAAATACGTTTGGCTAGTGTTTTGGTAGTTAAGCGAATACAGGAAGTCCGGCGGAGTCTGCATTGGAGCAGGTAGATAATAATAATAATAATAATAATAATAATAATAATAATAATAATAATAATAATAATAATAATAATAATAATAATAATAATAATAATAATAATATGGCGTAGGGACGTGGCGCCCCCATCACCCAGTGGGAAACCACTACAATCAGCCACCCGAGTACCGGCGGGAGAACCGAAGCATGGGGTATGGAGGAAATGCCATCCTAAGTCGAACACCAGGCTCTCTCCAAGGCTTACAACCTTGGAAGTAACTTGGTCGATGTAAAACTACACCGACCCCAAACTACAAGTTTTCAACTGCAAAGCATGGATGAAAATTCAACAGGAAATTGTACCCCAGGTGGTAACCAATCCACCGTCCCCTTGAGTGACGCAAGCAGGCCTTCGGATTCTGGGGAGCCTGCACCTACATGCAAGGAGGTATCGGAGACTCCTAGGAACAAAATCAGGCACAAACACCGAAATTTTTTTTGCTACCTTAAATGCCAACTCCCTCTTGAAAGTTGGTAAACTCAAACATCTTACGGATGTCCTCACCCATCATGAAATCCTAATTACAGCAATTCAAGAGTCAAGGTTTACTGATGAACATGCGTTTGAATCACAAGGTTATAGAACCTTCAAAGGGAAAACTGGCAAACGTGTGATGAAAACTGTTCCGCACCTTGGCACAGGATTTATTGTTAGCAGGAAAATTATTGATTCAGTCACTGATTTCAGCTCTCCTAACAGCAGGGTCTCGATGCTTAGCTTTCGGAGTATGAACAACGTACACACGCTTGTGAACGTACATGCGCCAATCAACCAGGCAAACAAGAAAGGCCCAGAAGGAACAGACAAATTCTGGGAGGACCTGGAAGATGTTATATCAAAAATTCCTGACAAACACACAATCATTTTGCTTGGAGACTTCAATGCCCAGATTGGCAAAGAAAGGAAATTCCAAAATATCGTTGGAAACTATCCAGCCCACAGACGAATCAACCGAAATGGGGAAAGGCTTATAGAGCTTTGTAAGGCATTCAATCTTGTTCTTAAGTCAACAGCCTTCAAACATCTATCGATAAAACAAATGACATGGATATCACCAAATCCTCACTTGGGAGAATTTCAAATAGATCATGTTGCCATTGCACGAAAAGCAACACAACAGATCCAAAATGTTAAAGTCCTGAGAAGTACTAACCTTGACTCAGACCACTATCTATCCAAGATCAAAATTAAGCTTCATCCAAGAAACACCAAAAGAGTTAAAGAAAACTAGCAAATTTGATACAGAAAAGCTGAAAATCAGCGAAGAATTCACTCAGAAACTTCAGTCTTTGGACACAGAAAATTGGGAACAACTGAAAAATGCCATTGTTGAAACGGCTGAGGAGACAGTATTGCTAAAGAAACCAAAGAAGCATCCGTGGTGGACTCAAGAATGTGATGAAGCCATAATACAAAGACAAATCGCTTGGCAAAGATGGAATTCCCATAAGAATCCAGAAAGATATGAAGACTTTCTGGAGGCTGGAAACATGCAGCGAAAGTGATCCGCCAAGTAAAGCGCGCATTTGACAAAAACCAACTGACACAGATCGAGTAGGAGTTCAATAAGAATAATACTAGGGATTTCTATAGAACCTTCAAACGCAACCTCACCAAGTACACCCCACCAAGTCTACATTTCCGAGATCACAATGTAAAAGTTGCCTACAACGACAAGGATAACTGCCAAATCTTGGCTAAATATTTTGAATCTCTTCTTAACTGCGAAGAACCAGAATCAGAATTCACATTTGAATAATCCAGACATCCCAACCCAGACTCTTCTCCCCCACAAAAGAGGAAATCAAACAGATAATTACATCATTAAAGAACAACAAAGCACCTGGAGAAGATGCGATAATTGCTGAACTCTGGAAGTCTGCAGGTGAAAAGGCGATCGATAAACTAACTGAGATCATTCGCGAGATCTGGGAATCAGAGAAGATCGCAAATGATTGGACAACAGCCCTGATTCATCCCCTACATAAGAAAGGTGACAAAGCAGATGTAAACAACTATCGCGGCATCTCCCTTCTCTCAGTAACATACAAAATTCTCTCCAAAGCCCTTCAAACTCGGGCAGAAGAGCAACTTGATTCACAGTTGGGTGAATACCAAGGAGGCTTTAGAAAAGGACGATCTTGTGCAGAGCAGATCATGAACCTTAAGTCTGTCCTGTCGTACCTAAAATCCAGGAATAAGAATTTTGTAGTTACTTTTGTTTACTTCCAAAAAGCCTACGACTCCATAGATCGACACACACTCCTCCGCATTCTGAAGGAAATGGGCTTAGACAACAAAACGAGAGCTATCATTCAACAGACCTTAACCAGCACTACGTCCAGGGTGAAATTCAGGGGAGAAATTTCGAACGTCTTCGAAATCGAGACTGGTGTTAGGCAAGGGGATGGAATATCACCGCTTCTCTTCAACTGCGTTCTGGAGAAAATCATTCGGGAATGGCGCAAGGTGATGTGCAAGGAAGAGGTTGAGAATGGCCTTAGAATAGGATATAAGAAATATGATCTTATCATAGACTGCCTAGCTTTTGCAGATGACCTAGCGATCTTTTCTGATTCCCTAGATACTGCTGAAAAACAAATTAACCAACTGAGAATCCAAGCAGCAAAAGCTGGCCTCCAAATCTCTTTCCAAAGAATAGAGTTGATAACCAACATCAAGCCAGCTCCCAGAGAGCTCATTGTGGAACAGGGAAAAATCAAGCAGGTGGAAAAGTTTAAGTACTTAGGCGAGTAGATAGTACCTAACAACTCTAAGAAAGAAGCAATCATGTGCAGAATCAACAAGATGGAGGCGGCATATCAGCTGACTAGGAATGTCTACAACAAAAGATAGTGTCCATCAACGCCAAGCTTAGACATTATTGTTCGGTTGTACGCCCGGAAGCACTGTACGCAGCAGAATGTCTTGTAATGAACAGAGAAGGTCTGATGGAGAAGCTAGAAGCTAAAGAAAGAAAAATCCTGAGAAAGATTCTTGGACCAATCAAATAAAATGGTGAGTACAGGAGACGACACAACAGCGATCTGTACCAGCATATGGAGAGGATAACGGACACGATTCGGAAAAGGAGGATCAATTTTTATGGCCATATAGCACGCATGAGCACACAGAGGCAGACCAATAGGATCTTTTCCTACTTTCTTAACAAGAAAACCAAGGGACCCTGGTTTATCGAAGTTGAAAAAGACTTTCAAGAAATAGGAATCACACTCGAAGACATCCAGAAACGTGCTCCTCTCCAGAAAAAGCTCCAGGGATACAAGAGGTTCCAAGAAAGGCCAAAGTTGAAAACAGGCAAGAAGTGGACTGATGAAAGAAGGGAGGCTCACAGAACGAGAATGCGTGAGTACTGGGGAAGAATTAAAGCTCAAGGATGCAAACGGTTGAAATAACGTGGTCCACAGCAGGCCGAAACGAAGAAATAATAATAATAATAATAATAATAATAATAATAATAATAATAATAATAATAATAATAATAATAATAATAATAATGTCATTTATAAATGTAAATACACGTGGAGTATTGGTGCAGCAAATCTTAGTGATGGGCAGTCTGAGACGGGATATCGAGATTTCTCGATAGTAGCGCGAGCACTGTCTCTCAAGAGAAATTTCAAGAGATCTGGAGAGAGTTGTCCCCGCATTGTGTGGCTAGCAGCGTGCCGTAGGCCTACAGGTAGGCGAAGCTGAATGTTGTTTGTGCCAAGTATGCGAAGAGCCAACCACAGACCTTCTCCATTCCGTAAATACATGTCAACTAGCGACTAGGGCGTTAATTTCATTCATTTATACCGAGTTCTATTTTGACGTAGAATAACATAATTGGAAAGGATAAGCATTCTGGCATTTTATGCAGTGGTAAGTACACAAATTAGTAGGCTAAGTACAGAAACTGACGGTGTACATCATTACCAGAACCCACATTCTATGTGACGAGTGCTTGTGGGTTTACCGATATTTTGTTGACGAATGTTATAGAGTATTCGCGTCATAATTAGATACTTCGATATATGACGTTGCAATGTGTAATTGTGTCTAATTGTATGCGATAACTTTAAGACGATGTCCGAAATACAACATAAGTCGCAGATGTAGGTTATTTGGAATAGAGGCCATATAGCAGAGCCCGCTGTGTTATTTTTTCAAACAAGTAAAATAGTCAACAGAAATACCTCTGGGAGATCCGGCACTATAAAAGCACATAGTATCAATGAAGGGGAATCGTCACAGAGAACACCTCCAGCCCGGTCTGCATCACAAGAATCCACCATGTCGACAACAGTAGCGAGGTATCCAGGTAGGTGTACATCCTACTTAAAGTTATTAAAAAAATATAAGGGTTACTCAGCTAATGTGTCAACCTCAAATAACTCGTGAACCGTTTAAGACACTGACATTTTGTTCTCATGATGACGATGATGATGCTTGTTTAAAGGGGCCTAATACGTAGGTCATCGACCCCTAATGGTACGAAATGTAATGACAATTTAAAACACCAAAATTTATCAACTGACCGGAATTCAGAACTGGATGATGAAGAATGAATGGGTGAATATGAATTTTAAAATGATCGGACCCTACTCACAATATTGAATGTTAAAAATAATTCCAAAATCAATCCACTGACTAGAATTCAAAAATACGACTCTGAACGATGATTATGAATTTAAAACAATCAGTGGATCCGATCTGCAATGCCCCACCTTCCCAGAAACTAACTTAAAACAATGGTATGTACCGACCAAGAGGCTGCATTCAAAGCACAGTCCTAAATCTAAGATGCTTACTATCTAAAGGGGTCCAATATCCAGGTCAACAGCCCCTAGTAATGGTACTTATCGCTAGTAAAGTCGAACCATGGCATTTCTCATGTAGCGATACTAATAACAAGTTACGTAGATTCACGGTGTTCCACACATCGTGGTACTGCTCATAGGTAATGTGCTATGCACGATAAACGTAGACCTACAATGTTTCTCACATAATGGCGCTACTCACAGGCAACGAAAACCTATTGTGTTCCGCATACAGTGATACTAATCACAGGGAACCGTACTATCCCGCGGTATCCCCCACACAGTCCCCATAGAGACTAAGAACGAGGTGCAGATTGGAAAGAAATAGAGTTAGAAATGACTGTGGAAGTAAGGAGAAATTGAAGGAACTTACTAGGAAATTGAATCTAGTAAAGAAGGCAGCTAAGGGTAACATGATAGCAAGCATAATTGGCAGTCATACAAATTTTAGTGAAAAATGGAAGTGTATGTAGAGGTATTTTAAGGCAGAAAGAGGTTCCAAGAAAGGCATTTCAGGAATAATTAATGAACAAGGAGAGTGTATATGTGAGGATCTTGAAAATGCAGAAGTATTCAGTCAGCAGTATGTAAAGATTGTTGGTTACAAGGAAAATGTCCAGATAGAGGAGGCGACTAATGCTAAAGAAGTATTAACATTTACATATGATAACAATGATATTTAAAATAAGATACATGAGTTGAAAACTAGAAAAGGGCTGGAAAAGATTTCTGGGGGTATACCAAAAACAATGGGTTGGGATATAGTACCATATCTGAAGTACTTATTTGATTATTGTTTGGTTGAAGGATCTATACCAAATGTATGGAGACTTGCTATAGTGGCCTCTGTATATATACGAACGGGTGATAGATATAAAGCTGAAAATTACAGGCCAGTTTGACACGCGTTGCATATAAGCTTTGGGAAGGAATTCTTTCTGATTACATTAGACATGTTTGCGAAATTAATAACTGGTTCGATAGAAGGCAATTCGGTTTTAGGAAAGGTTATTCCACTGAAGCTCATCTTGTAGGATTCCAGCTAGTTATAGCAGATATTTTGGATTCTGGAGGTCCAATGGACTGTATCGCGATTGGCATGTCTAAAGCATTTGATATGGTGGATCATGGGAGACTACTGGCAAAAGTGAATGCAATTGGACTAGACAAAAGAGTGATTGAAAGGGTTGCTATATTCCTTGAAAATAGATCTCTGAGAATTGGAGTAAGTTAAGCTTTATCTGACCCTGTAATAATTACGAGGGGAATTCCTCGAGGCAGTATTATTGGACCTTTATGTTTTCTTAGAAATATAAATGATATGAATAAAGGAGTGGAATCAGAGGTAAGGCTTTTTGCGGATGATGTTATCCTCTATAGAGTAATAAATAAGTTACAAGATTGTGAACAACTGCAACATGACCTAGATAATGTTGTGAGATGGACAGTAGGCAATGGTATGATGATAAACGGGGTTAAAAGTCAGGTTGTGAGTTTCACAAATAGGAAAAGTCCTCTGAGTTTTAATTGCTGCGTTGATGGGGTGATAGTTCCTTTTGGGGATCATTGCAAGTATGTGGGTGTTAATATAAGGAAAGATCTTCATTGGGGTAATCACATAAATGGGATTGTAAATAAAGGATACAGGTCTCTACACATGGTTATGAGGGTGTTTAGGGGTGTAGTAAGGATGTAAGGGAGAGGGCTTATAAGTCTCTGGTAAGACCCCAACTAGAGTATGGTTCCAGTGTATGGGACCCTCACCAGGATTACCTGATTCATGAACTGAAAGAAATCCAAGGAAAAGCAGCCCGAGTTGTTCTGAGTGATTTCCGACAAAAGAGTAGCGCTACAAAAATGTTGCAAAGTTAGGGCTGGGAAGAATTGGGAGAAAGAAGACGAGCTGCTCGACTAAGTGGTACGTTCCGAGTTGTCAGTGGAGAGATGGCGTGGAATGACATTAGTAGACGAATAAATTTGAATGGCGTTTATGAAAGTAGGAAAGATCATAATATGAAGATAAAGTTGAAATTCAAGGGGACAAACTGGGGCAAATATTTATTTATAGGAAGGGGAGTTAGGGATTGGAATAACTTACCAAGGGAGATGTTCAATAAATATCCAATTTCTTTGAAATCATTTAGGAAGAGTCTAGGAAAACAACAGATGGGGAATCTGCCACCTGGGTGACTGCCCTAAATGCGGATCAGTATTGACCGATTGATACCAATCGCAGGCAACGCACACCCACGGTGTCGTTCATATAGTGATAGTAATCACAGACAATGCCCAGAGCTGTGGAGTTTCTCACATAATGGAACCTATCAGAGGCAACCTAAGCCCAAGATTTTCCGCATACAGTGATACTAATCACGGGCACTGTAAATCCATAGTGATCTACCAACGTTGCTATTAATCATAAACTTATTGTGTACCTCACATAGTAGTACTACTCGTAAGTAAAGTCGACCCATCGTGTTCCGTGCGTGATGGTACTAATCACAAATAGTTTCACGGTCAAATTCAATCATCGCTTGGTCGCCCCTTTTAGTCACCTCTTACGATAGGCAGGAAGGGTACCGTGGCTGTATTCTTCATCTGCGTCCCCCATCCACCGGGGTGTATTCTGTTTCCACTTTAATTAATGGTACTAAGGGGTTCATAGTTGAACATGCAGTACTTTTCCAGGCGTTTGACAACATTTACCGGCGCACACATTTCACACAGTGACAGCTTATGATATACTATCAAGCTTATGCTCGTAGTTACTGGGATGTCGCACAGATCTTAGCATAAGGAGAATCGGCATCGGGAGCATTGCCCATCACCGCTGTCGAAATAATTGGAGCAAACTCAGGCATTTTAGATTACACGTTCCACTCGTGGATAATGGTGGTTGCATATGCAGTAAGGCACATCTTGTCTCGTCTGAAGTTCGAATAATGCACGCCTCTAGTATCCAGGTAGGTGTACAACCTATCTACAGTTATTGACAAAATATACAGCGTTATTCAGCTAAAATGTCCACCACAAATAATTCGTGAACTGTTTAAGATACTGGCATTTCGTTTTCACTTTCGTTAATGGTATTAAGGGGTTCACAGTTGAACATGCAGGGTCGGTAGATGCAGATTGGGTTGTTGTCCCATAAGCTCTGTACTCTGACCGCCCAACCGAGCAGAGGAAAGGTGGCCACTGTTCTACCGTGGCTCTACGCCTCTGCATTCGGGAGACGGACCTGGGGCACAGTGCTGCACTTCTCGCCTGGCCCCACCCGTCGGCTGTCCTGAGAATAGTTTTCCGTGGTTTTCCATTCTCCTGCACTAAGGCGAATGCCGGGACAGTTCGTAGTGTAGGCCACGGCCGCCCAGCCCGCACATCTCATTCACCGTAACAAATCTCCCGGCCTGAGAGACGGCGTTACCGTCTAAGAGGCCCGCCTCTCCCTTCAGGGGAGGAATGAAAACGTTTTTAGAAGTAGTAGTAGTAGTAGTGGTGAACATGTAGTACTTTTCCAGGCTTTTGACAAAGTTGATCTGCTCACACGTTTCCATATGATGACGTTATTTCACGCAATAACTGCTTACGGTATACTATAAAGCTTACACTTCTGTCTACCGGGACGTCGCACAGATCGCAATACAGGACAATTCGGTCTCGAATCTCGAGATCTATGACGTCGGTCACGAGAGTCCCGAGCGAGAGCATTGCCCATCACTATTATAAAGAAATGCTTTTTTTTTTTCTAGTGGCTTTACGTCGCACCGACACAGATAGGTCTTATGGCGACGATGGGATAGGAAAGGACTAGGAGTTGGGAGGAAGCAGCCGTGGCCTTAATTAATGTACAGCCCCAGCATTTGCCTGGTGTGAAAATGGGAACCACGGAAAATCATCTTCAGTGCTGCCGACAGTGGGATTCGAACCCATTATCTCCCGGATGCAAGATCACAGCCGCGCGCCCCTAACCGCACGGCCTACTCGCCCGGTATATAAAGAAATGTCTTGCCTCATTATTGCTCCTATTAACCCGACGTACACAACAATTCGAATGTACTCACAAAGTGTAGAAAAACGTTTAAATTCTGTGCTAACAACGGAGGAGCAAACTACACGAAATCATCATTATAATCATTGTCAAAGCACTATACCTAGTGTTGTCAACATAAGCGGTGTCTCGCCAAATCCAGCCTCTCTGAAGAGGGTCGTAGAGATAAAATTTATTCATCACCGTCATTACTTTAAAATCTCAAGGTTTTTGATGGGTGAGCTGGGGCTTGTAAAAGATTCAGTATTTCAGAATGTATAAACAGTGAGAAATTGCCTTCGTTTTATTCACTATGGAAAGTCTAAAAATATTTTCAATCAAGGTAATGTCATATGAACATTCAACGTTCTACTGAAGTTAAATAAAACAACTTCCGCGAGCAATACGAGGTACATGCATTAGCAACAAAATCAGCAACCGTAAAATAGGGTGAACAGGTACAGTTTTCTCAGTTTTTGCTTAGCAACTTTTGAAGGAATTGGTTAATTTTAATGGGGTAAATTTTTTTGTTAAAAAGGAACTTGCATGTTTATATTTTATACACACGGAATATTCTCCTGTAGTTGTAGAACTGGATATATTATTTGAAAGGGCTGTCTCTATTCACCCCAGTCAATAGGGACACTCGGTATTCTTTGTATTTTAACCGATGTTTGGGTTGATTCACAATTCACTGAATTTATCTTCCCCTTCTTACAACCGGTGGCTTCAGAATGCCATCACCTGTGTCTGCTCAAACTCAAACTACATTTCGGAACAGATAAATACCAGACACTTTCGTAGACTCTCTGAGAAATGTTCCTAGGTTATTTCGCCCAGGGTTTATCACTTTCAGTACCTTTCCTACAAATACCCCCCCCCCCTTTTTTTTTTATAAGAATGAAGGCGCATGCACTGCGGATAACAGAATACTAAGTAGCGGAGCTGGGAAACAGTGTTCTGCTGAGGATGAAATGTTGATTTTAAGAGGATTGAATATAATAGGGCAGGACTTGAGTAAATAAGTGTGTGTAAGAGTTAAGGTAGAGGAAATTAGAAAAGGAGTGGTGCTTACATGAGGATTGGTTTCTGCCCATGTGAGCGTCCACATAGTAGACTTTGTATATTTGTATGTTTAATTTCATTGTTTCCTTACTTGTAGGAAGGGGGGAGGGAGGGAATGACACAACCAAATGTTGTTGGCAAAGGTGAATAGAGGAAGGTCGATAGGGTGACGGGGCGCATGGGGTGCAAACAGAATTGTGAGGATATAGCTTTGCCAATTGTGTAGAGGGCTGGACGTATCGTCGCATGGATGGCGGCTCCTTTATTTTCCTCACCAGGAGTGGGGGAGGGGGTGTGTTACGACCGGTTTGTAAGGTAGTTACAAGGGTGGCGCTTGCATGTGGCCCGTTTTTCAGCCCACGTGAGCGTCCACATGGTAGATTTAGTTCATTTTTTATTTTTATTTTTCTTATTTGTTACGGGAACATGTATTTGAGCCGAAAGCCTGCAATGTTCTTCTTCATCAATAAATTACAAAGACATTTTTCACACCTCAATCATTTAGTATTAAAAACTTCATTTTTTGTCCGTATTGACTCAAGATTTTACAATGCTTAGTAAAGCTAAAGGTTCCACCTATTCAATACGTTATCGTAATGGTCTATTTAGAACATCACATATTTATTTAACTTATCATAAAATACATTTTTTGGGACCGGTTTCGGCAATCCACTATGCCATCATCAGCCATTGAGTTTTTTTATATATAGCAAGGTACATTCAAAAATTTAAAAATATGCAATAGCAAGTCCTATTTTTACATGAAAAACATTAAAAATATAGCTAAATAGCATAGGCCCATTGTACTATACAAATAACATGTCTTTTTTGAAAAATACAATATTATTTAGTGCATCTAAAATTATTTTATATATAATTGGCAAAGTCTATGATTTTGGTATACCTTATGTACAATAGAATCATGTAAAATTGATAAAAGAATCTACTTTTTGCCATTTAACCAGTTTTTAAAACAACAAGTCCTATTTTACATGGAAATTATTAAAACTTGGCTAGTTAGTATTAACCCTTTTTTATGTTATACAAGTAACATGTTTTGTTAAAAAATATAGTATCTTTTGGTGCGTCTAGAATTGTTTTTTAGGTGCTTAAAAAGACTATGGTTTGATATAGTTGATACACAGGAAATTTGATGTTTCTATAAAAACCTCTGTCATTTTTTAACACAGTTTCTTAGTTCCTCATAATATGCGACTTGTACTGTTTTAGATAATAAATACAGGTTCTTCTTCCTTAAAACTTATTGAAACAACAGTCTGTTTGACTCTGTAAGTTCTGATGTGTTTTTTTCTTTGTTTGAGTATTTGAACATTGCTTCTAGTATTTTCCAATGTAAATAACTGTGTGGCTGAGGCCGAAACTATGGTTAAGATCTTGAATATTATTTTATGTGCCAGCTGGAAATGGGCCGTAAATAGTGTTAATCTCGAACCAGTACGGACCTAAAAAGGAAATAGTGAAATGAGTAAGAGTTATTGAGAACGATACGCGGTACTATAGAAAAGAATTGAAGATGTGAAACTCACCTCAGGTTGAATGTAACAGCGTGCAGAGAGTGAGGAACAACTGCTGAATGTCTAACGCCAACCAGCCGGCTCAGCTGTAAGGCGGGGCGTATTATGTAGGGGAAGGGGACGCAGGAGAGGTTGCGTTCGCGTGTGCCTGTGTGTCAGGGGGGCGTGGGCTTTGCCGGGGATAGTAGGCTAGCGCGCTACGTAATATTTTATATACGGATTGATTTTTAGGAATTTTTAAACTGTTAATTAATGAAATAAGCATGTCAAATAAAATTGTAGGTTTTTCCGAAATATCATTTAGATTGTAATTGGGATTGTAATATTGATCTAAAGTAATGTAACATTGCTCTGTTAGGTCTAGGAGTGGGCCTTTATTTATTGTTTCGATGATGTCCAAGTCCTTGTTGATACCGTAAAAATTGTGTTTGTATTCCTGTATGTGCTGACCTATTGCCGAAAATTTTCTATATTTTATGGCATTGACATGTTCATTGTATCTGATATTAAATGATCTCCCAGTCTGTCCAAGGTAAACACTGGTACAGTCGTTGCAATGAAACCTATATACACCTGATCTATCGAATGGGTTTTGTATATTAACCGATTTGGAGTTGTAAAAAATATCTAAATTTCTATTATTGGTTTTGAAGGCAATATTGACATTTCTTTTTTTTTTAAATATTGGTTAAACGGAAAATGTCAGAGTTAAAAGTAAAAGTAGCATATGTTTTTGTTTTGGGTGTTTCTTTTTGTAATTTAGTATTGGGTTTATGTTTAAATTTATTTATTATGCGTTCTATAAAACATTTGTTGAAGCCATTATAAGATGCGATTTTGCGTATAGTGTTGAGTTCTTTTTTACGTTCTATATTGGACATGGGTACATTAAATGCTCTCTGTATTAAATTATTGTATGTAGCTCTTTTATGACTAGGAGGATGTTCAGAATCGTGTTTGATGGTCGTGGCTGTATGTGTCGGTTTTCTGTATATTTTGTATTCAAAAGAGGATGGGCGCCTGGTAATAGTTAGATCTAAAAAATTTGGGGTTTTATTGCTTTCAGATTCTATTGTGAATTTTATATCATTATCAATGTTGTTGAGATGTATTAAGGTGGAAGGGGCGTCGGTAGTGCGTTGATCCATTATTATAAATGTATCATCTATAAATCTGGCCCAGAAGGCTATATTATTGAATGTCTTATTATTTATGATTTTAGTACCGGTATGTTCCAGAAAATCTATATAAATGTTAGCTAAGATACCTGATGCCGGCGAACCTATTGCTAGTCCGTCCTGTTTATAAATTACTTTGTTGAAAATGAAATAATTATTGTTAGTTAGGAACTTCAAGATTAGTATGAAATCGTCTATTTCAAGTTGACTAAGTTTGCTGTGAGTGCGCAATTTTTTTAGAACGATTGGTATAACTTTTTCAGGTTTGATGTTGGCGTACATATTGGTGATATCGAATGAATGCATGGTATGGTGTGCCTGTAATTTGAAATTTTCTAGTTGCTTAATTAGTTCTGAAGTATTTCTTATTGATTTCTTAGCTTGAAATGTATAATGCTTGCTTAAAAATTGTTGTATAAACTGCGCTGTTTTGTACAGAGGGCTAGGTCTGAAGTTTATTATGGGGCGTATAGGAACACCATTTTTGTGTATTTTAGGTTGTGCTTTTACTGTTGGTAGACTGGGGTTCATATTAATTAATTTGTTCTTTTCGCTGTCAGTAAAGAGGCATGTTGTATTTTTAAGAATTTGTTTAAGTTGTCTTTGAATAGATTGCGTTGGATCTTTATCTATGATTGTGAAGGTTTTGTCTGTAAAGAAATTCTGTGTTTTTGTAATGTAATCTGTTTGGTCTAAAACAACAGTGGCGTTACCTTTATCTGCTTTTGTGATGACAACATTTGAATTTTTTATTTTGTTTTTAAGTTGACAGATCTTTTTTCTATTTTCAAGCTGGGTTGTGTTAAAATCTATAGCTGGTGTGCTAAAGATGTTTTTAATTTGTTTTTTAGCTTCATACCTAACTTCGTTTTGAATGTCTGTAGGCATTTTACTGATGGCTGCTTCTGTTTCAATAATTAGTTGTTTAGCCTTATTGGCGATGTTGTAATTAGGCCAATTATGTTTAGGTCCTTTGGAGAGCATTATTATTTCTTCTTGGTCGAAGTTAACTTTTGATAGGTTCACAAATGGCTGATGAAATTGGGCTAGATTTTGAGGTAGACTTTGAGTTTGTATATTATGTAAGGATGTGTTTCTAGATGGCGCTTTGTTCGAGTTGGTTTCATTGAGAAGAGTCTGGAACTTTCTATCTAGCGTGTTTTCTTTTTTGGAAAGTATTTTATTTAATGCATTTTGTACTGTATTTTGGAAAATATTCCACTGTGCAGCTGGTAATAATTTAGTTACTTCGAGATGAGTTTCATATAATCGGTTATTTAAAAAGGATTTTTTCTTGTATAGAAATTTCAATTCATTTTGAAGCCAAAGTTTGTTGGTTTTTTCCTGTACCTTTCTTTGATGTGTTGAAACATACTTCCTGTTCTTTAGAAATTTTGGAATTAATTTGTTTGCAATACACTTTTTAATAAAGTTAATATCCTTGCTCAATTTCCCTATTTTAATACGTAAGCTCTTATAAAGATAGGCTTTTCGTTTTGCTTGGCAGGCAGACTTATTTAGTATTAAAAACTTCATTTTTTGTCCGTATTGACTCAAGATTTTACAATGCTTAGTAAAGCTAAAGGTTCCACCTATTCAATACGTTATCGTAATGGTCTATTTAGAACATCACATATTTATTTAACTTATCATAAAATACATTTTCTGGGACCGGTTTCGGCAATCCACTATGCCATCATCAGCCATTGAGTTTTTTTATATATAGCAAGGTACATTCAAAAATTTAAAAATATGCAATAGCGAGTCCTATTTTTACATGAAAAACATTAAAAATATAGCTAAATAGCATAGGCCCAGTGTACTATACAAATAACATGTCTTTTTTGAAAAATACAATATTATTTAGTGCATCTAAAATTATTTTATATATAATTGGCAAAGTCTATGATTTTGGTATACCTTATGTACAATAGAATCATGTAAAATTGATAAAAGAATCTACTTTATGCCATTTAACCAGTTTTTAAAACAACAAGTCCTATTTTACATGGAAATTATTAAAACTTGGCTAGTTAGCACTTAAAAAACAATTCTAGACGCACCAAAAGATACTATATTTTTTAACAAAACATGTTACTTGTATAACATAAAAAAAGGGTTAATACTAACTAGCCAAGTTTTAATAATTTCCATGTAAAATAGGACTTGTTGTTTTAAAAACTGGTTAAATGGCAAAAAGTAGATTCTTTTATCAATTTTACATGATTCTATTGTACATAAGGTATACCAAAATCATAGACTTTGCCAATTATATATAAAATAATTTTAGATGCACTAAATAATATTGTATTTTTCAAAAAAGACATGTTATTTGTATAGTACAATGGGCCTATGCTATTTAGCTATATTTTTAATGTTTTTCATGTAAAAATAGGACTTGCTATTGCATATTTTTAAATTTTTGAATGTACCTTGCTATATATAAAAAAACTCAATGGCTGATGATGGCATAGTGGATTGCCGAAACCGGTCCCAAAAAATGTATTTTATGATAAGTTAAATAAATATGTGATGTTCTAAATAGACCATTACGATAACGTATTGAATAGGTGGAACCTTTAGCTTTACTAAGCATTGTAAAAACACCTCAATCATATAAAAATTTTACTTTCACCCAGCTTCCTTCTTCTATTCCTTATTCTACAACATGTCAGAATACACTCTACCAATACCTCCTCGAAATCATTAACAGTATTTATTTTATATAACCAGTCTTACTTCAATTCTATGAGTTGTGCATAATTTTAAGACCTTTGTATCTATACATTGTTCATTTTCTTCAATATATTTGTGTGATTTCCTTTAAGGCTGATGACCTGCAGTTAGGTCGAAACTAGCTCCCCCTGAACGTAAATATGTGAAACATTGTACAGTTTGTATTGAAAAGGTGGACCTTAATAATAAAATATTTAAATACTATTGTAATAACTAGATAGGATGTACAGGGTAGAATCTTGTGATGCAGATCGGGCCAGAGTTGTTCTCTGTGCCGATTCCCTACACGGGTATTATGTGCTTTTAAGTGCTGGATCATCCCTGCTGACATACTTTACTTGTTTTGAGCAAACAACACAGCTATGTGCTATGTGACATCTCTTCAAAATAATCTACGTCCCTGACTTACGTTGCATTTCGGGCATCGTTTTTAAAGTTGTCGCGTACAATCAGACACAACTGCACATTGCACCGTCATATACCTTAGTATGTTATTATGACTAAGGTTACCGGTAGGTTGAATGAAGTATCCTAACTACCAATACTTGTTTGTTTTTCACTGCTAATCTATGCAATTATGTAACATAATCCAGCTTAAAATTTAATAACAATATTATTAAAAAATACATGATTCATTCCTAATGTGGAGCATGTAATTAGGTGGCTCTTGTCTAACAAACCTGGCCACTCTGCATAGCTTTGCATCACACGCCATTGCAGCTAAATCACAGCTGGATATCTGCTACGTAGACATTTCGAAAGCTTTCGATTCTGTTGACCATACTCTGTTGCTCCATAAACTCTCCGAACGATTTAATATACATGGCAGTCTTCTGACCCTTCTTGCTGGCTTCCTACATAACCGTTGGCAGAGAGTGGTAATATCAGGCACTTCATCCTCATGGTTACCAGTCACCTCCGGTGTCCCACAAGGCAGTACTCTTGGCCCCTTGCTGTTTTCTTTGTTTATGGACGATCTGCCGTCTGAACTCAACGAAACTGCGAATACCCTACTCTTTGCTGACGACTGCAAGATATGTAGGGAGATCAGGAATCCAGCAGATGCAGCTCTGCTACAGTCCTCATTTAAAGCCCTCTCGAACTGGTGCCGTACTTGGAAACTTATCCCCAATCCACAAAAATTGCAGCCACATGACCATAACACTGCGTAAATCTCCTCTACCGACATCATATTACCTACTCGACAAGCCCATCACCGTGGTTACGCAACAGCCTGACCTAGGTGTAATATTCGATACAAAATTACACTTTAAGACCCATATAGAAACATATACAACCAAGGCTATGAAATTACTAGGCATTCTCTATCGCTTCACAGAAATTTCTGACCCCATTGCTCTTCGTCACTTCTTCCTCACGATCGTTCAACCTCTCTTAAACTACTGCTCTCCGATTTGGACAACAGCCGCCCTCTCCAATACTAAGCAGTTAGACAGAGCAGTGTCCTTCTTTGCTGCAATTGTAAGGAACAGAAACCCCAAGCTCAGAAATCTGCCTACGCAGCAGGTATTAATGGCAATTAATGTGTCACCGCTGCACATCAGGCGACAGGTAGCTGACCTGAGTTTCCTCCATGAGATCTTAAATGGACATTACCGATCGGAACATCTTGTCTCACTCTTCTCTCTCCGCGTTCCTTCCCGCTCCACCAGAACCAAAGACCTTCTCCACATTCCAGACACTCAGCACTCAATAGTTCAACGATCTTTCCTAATCCGCCTCCCAACACTCTTTAACAATATTAATAGGAGACAAGAGCTTGATATAGCATCAAATAAAAGTGTATTCGAGAGGTGTGTAAATAGTATCTTAAAGATAAGTTGATGTGAAGGGATTATACCGCCATCTTGACCCATGACGACTTGGCTATGAACATGGACATTCTCATTGTTTTCGATTTGGACAGTTATTAGTACGTTTGTCAAATAGTCTGTTGACAGTGCAAGTGAAATTTGCTCAGTGTAGCTGTATCTTGTGCTTCGAAATAAATAAATAAATAAATAAATAAATAAATAAATAAATAAATAAATAAATAATAAATAATAAATAAATAAATAAATAAATAAATAAATAAATAAATAAATAAATAAATAAATAAATAAATAAATAAATAAATAAATAAATATCGTTGAGACATACCAGATTGTTATCTCTATAACTGGTTGTATGTGAGCATACTTTTCCACCTGGATCGTGTCTGAGGAAGACCCAAAGCATGTGGGGTCGAAACTAGTACGGTACCAATCATATAGGACACTTCTACAATAACTCAACTGATGCTTCAGTTTCATCATGCTCACAAATTCATCAGCGGCCTTGAACATGCTGTATATATGACATTCATGTTTGTCCTTGTGTTCACGCCCTCATGTCGTTGGCATTATGTCAATATCACTTTCGTATTTCCACTAAGAATTTTAACTGAACCATTTTAATTAGAATTTTAATGGAAGAAGTTTTAGTCTCTGACAAAATAGTTTTCAGTTTAATCATTGTCAGGGTTTCCATTAATATGTTTGTATAATGTACATTTATGTACCCAATTTTAGTACTTAGCTAAACTTTTAGCTTCCATATTAGGTGTACTTTTGAAAATTTTTAGGCTGAAGATGCCCTAAATTGAGGGGGAAACATGTCCCATTTAACTGATATTTTTATGTAACCACTATAAGTGGAAACTGAAGTATTGAATAGGTGGATTAAAAAACACCTTTATTATTTTTGAACATGCCATTTAGTTGAGCAGCTCATCTTCTTTCTCCCAATTCTTCCCAGCCCTAACTTTGCAACATTTTTGTAACGCTACTCTTTTGTCGGAAATCACTCAGAACAAATCAAGCTGCTTTTCTTTGGATTTCTTCCAGTTCTTGAATCAAGTAATCCTGGTGAGGGTCCCATACACTGGAACCATACTCTAGTTGGGGTCTTACCAGCAACTTATATGCCCTCTCCTTTACATCCTTACTACAACCACTAAACACCCTCATAACCATGTGCAAAGATCTGTAATCTTTATTTGCAATCCCATTTATGTGATTACTCCAATGAAGATCTTTCCTTATATTAACACCTAGATACTTACAATGATCCCATCAACACAGTAATTAAAACTGAGAGGACTTTTCCTATTTGTGAAACAACCTGACTTTAAATACCGTTTATCAACATACCATTGCCTGCTGTCCATCTCACATTATCGAGGTCAGTTAAAATACTGGGATAACTATCCTCTTAATTCATTAACTTTGGTACTGGAAGGGAATTAGAAGTTACAAATAAAATTATAGAGGAATAGATTTCTAAAAGAAAGTATATATCTTTATTCACATTGTACCAATCAAAACTTGTATTAAACATTCATAATCATATTTTCACTGTTTATGGAATACAAAGCATATACACTCAATTACACTACAATAATGTCAACAGTTTAATTACTGATAGGTAAGTATTGAGAGTTCTTTGCTGTGTATATACACCACAAGACACCACATAAAGTAACAACATCTCAATCATGTGAGCACATATTTATCTCATAGAATAAATGTTATGGATCTGCAAGATCCATTTGACGGAAGTACCTTGCTACAAGGCATATCAACAGGTTGAGCGGTGCAACGACTGGATGATCAGCAGTTTCCTGAAAATATATATTAAAAAACCTCAAATTCGTAATACAGTCTTACTCACAACTTTTACATTATTTAAAAAAAACAGGTAAGTGGGGAAAACAAGTTACAGCAAGTTATTTCTGACCATCGTTCCCAACTGAGGGCAGCATGTGTGGTGCGATTATTGTTTCGAGGGGAAGTATTACTACGCAACCATTATCTCTCTGCACTAAATAGAAGAAAAAACGGCAGAGGTTTCAGCCTTTCAAAGAATGGGGGTAATGGCAAAAGAAGGAAAAGGGACACAGCCAACATCAGAAGAGAACAAGAGTTGACCTAGGGAGGCTGGATATGAAAGATGAACACAAAGAAAATGTAGAAAATGTGCCAGACTCAGTTAGGGGCTGAAACTGCTGATGATGATGATGATGCTTGTTTAAAGGGGCCTAACATCTAGGTCATCAGCCCCTAACGGTATGAAATGAGATGAAAAGTAATGACAATTTAAAAGCCCAAAGAAATCCACTGACCAGAATTCAAGCATGATGACAAATGAATGAATGGATATGAATTTAAAACAAACAATCAGTGGATCCGACCCGCAATGCCCCACATTCCCAGGAACTAGCGTTAAACAATAGTATTACTGACCGAAGGACTTCTTCTAAAGCACAATCCTGAATCAATGATGCTTGTTGTCTAAAGGGGTCCAAAATCCAGGTCATTGGCCCCTAATAAAGGTACTTATTGCTAGGAAAGTAGAATCATGGTATTTGTCATGTTGCGGTACTGATCAAAAGTAACGCAAACTCGCAGTATTCCACACATTATGGTACTACTGACAGGTAACGTAATACGCACATGTAACTCAGACCTATGGTGTTTCTCTCATTGTAGCGCCATTTACAGGCAACACAAACCTATGGTGTTCCTTACATAGGTGTACTAATCACAGGGACTCGTATTATCCCGTGGTGTTTCTCACATGGTGGGTACTAATCATAGGCAATGCAGACCCATGGTGTCGCTCATATAGTGATACTAATCACAAACCTATTGCGTACCTAACATAGTAGTGCTACTCGCAAGTAAAGGCGACCCATGGGGCTTCCTGTGTGGCGGTACTAGTTACAAGTAGTCTCATGGTTCTAATTTGAATATCCCTGGGTCGCCCCTTTTAGTCACCTCTTACGACATGCAGGGGATACCGTGGGTGTATTCTTTGGCTGAGTCCCCTACCAACAGGGGGATGTGTGTTTGGTCCACGAGAACTATTTTATTTTGCTCAAGTCCGCCGGCAAGCCGGTTAGGACCCCCCTACCCACCACCTGGGAGTATCACCTCTCTCCCTGCTACACTAGTGTAGTAGGTTCGTGAAGGGGCTGAAACTGAGGGTCCTTGAGGTTTACCTCACTTAGTCACCTCTTATGACAAGGCAGGGGATATTGCAGATCTATTTCATCCCCACTTCTCCCAGGGGCTGCCTGGCTGAGGCGGTAAAAACGTGACTGGTTCATTCGGAAGGTCGTGGGTTTGAATCCCTACCAGAAAATCAAAAAATTTAAGAAACAATATTTTCACTTCTGGAGATGAACATGGTCCTGAGGTTCACTCAGCCTACACCAAGAACAATATGGAAGTTTGCTACATAATCAGTCTGCTGTTTGTGGCTTTTAGTAAATTATTTTTATAGCAGACATTTATCTAGCCATTTCAGATGTAATGGTTTAAAAATGAGTTTAAAAAGATGATTAGTCCAGAAACAGTCATGTTCTTAAACAGAGACAGGGAATAATTTTGAAATAAAACAGCCTCTAGATAGAACAATAATGGAAGAGTAAACATACCTCTACCTGGTAACAATAAATATGACAGTCCAAATAATCCGAGTATACTGCGTATTGGTTTCAAATAGGGAGAGGGAATAACCTACACAGTTGACAAAATTACATTTCAAATAATAATAATGTTATTGCTTAACGTCCCACTAACTACTTTTACAATTTTAGGAGAGGCTGAGGTGCCAAAATTTAGTCCCGCAGGAGGTCTTTTATGGGCCAGTAAATCTACCGACACGAGGCTGACGTATCTGAGCACTTTCAAATACCACTGGACTGAGTCAGGATCGAACCTGCAAGTTGGGGTCAGAAGGCAAACCATCTGGGCCACTCAGCCCGACATAATTACATTTCAACCCCTGCACCTACAAGATAAACTCGTGAAAGGTGGTGACCAGTTCGACGTAGGGATGCACTAACTAAGATGACTTGTTCTTACATTTAGAACAACAGGCAATCTTACTGGCAGAATTCATTAGCAGAAGTTTCATATTTTGATGGGAAAAGGACTTGATCAAATTGTAGGATTAATCTAATATTCTCATGAGACATCTGTGTCCACTTGCACACAGAAAGGTGTCTGAAAATTCTGCCTACTACTACTACTACTACTACTACTACTACTACTACTACTACTACTACTGCTGCTGCTGCTGCTGCTGCTGCTGCTACTACTACTACCTTTTTTTGTTATGGCAGGGGAAAATCTTTTAAAGACACCACTCTGTGTGGGAGTTGGATTTCCACCAACTAAAAACCCCTGCCCTCTTCACTTCACTCAGCCCATTCTGGAACTGCTAGTTGGCATGACATCAGAATGGAGTGATGTATATTATTAAGTTCTTCCTTTCTCCTTCATCCCCATAATGCTTGTCGCCATTGCCTTTACTGTATTCCAGGCAAA
Organism: Anabrus simplex; assembly: GCF_040414725.1. NCBI lineage: Eukaryota > Metazoa > Arthropoda > Insecta > Orthoptera > Tettigoniidae > Anabrus > Anabrus simplex. Next base: position 1,563,690,583 of record NC_090265.1, read on the forward strand.
CGGGCTCTCTAACATAATCTGAACCAGATTCCCTGGCGTGAGTTGTCGGCCAAGTTGTTGGCAGGCTTTCCTTCGTTCTTCTTCCCATCGAACACAGTAGATAAAAGTGTGTTCTTCTGTATCCCTTTCAGAACAGTACCGACAACCATATCCCTGCGTCTTTCCCATCTTCATGGCGTATACGCCGAATCTTCCATGTCCTGTCAGGATCTGCGACAGGTAGTAATCTACCTGCCGATGTCTACATTTAAGCCAGTCTCCTATGTTGGGTATTAGCTTTTTGTCCATTGGCCAACATCGGTTGTGCCATCCCATCGGTCTTGCCAGTCTAGTAAGAGTTGGTTCCTCAAGGCTTTCTTTTCTTCAGCAGATATAGTCGCACCCCTTTCATGCCAAAGTTTTCTCCCTACAACGAGGAGGTCAATGGGAATACTGGCAGCTACAACTTGTAAAGCTGCTGTTGAAACGGTTCGATATGCACAGGTAACTCTGAGCAGCATTTTCCTCTGTACTCTTTCCATAGCTCTTCGGTGAATCTTCCTCCTGAGTGCATTGTGCCAGATAGGTGCAGCATAAAGTAAAATGGAATATACTGCAGAGCACATAATCTGTCTCTTAACTGTTCTTGGTCCCCCAATGTTAGGCATAAGTCTGGCTAATGCCGATGCCTTCTTCTCTGCCTTTTGGGTTACTGCCTTCACACGTGCGCCAAATGTGCAATTCGTGTCAATAAGAACCCCAAGGTATCGTACAGACTCCCCTGGGATAATCACTGTATCATTTAATAAGAAACGGGCATTTTTCCAATTCCTGGAACCTTTCAAAATTACAGCCTCAGTCTTATGTGGAGCCAATCTCAATATATTATTTACCATCCAAAGGTTAATGCGCCTCAATGATTCATTTACTCGGAAGGTCAGTTCTTCTACATTCTCTGCTATTACCACTATTGCAAGGTCATCTGCATAACCAATAGATGTTGTCCCTTTTGTCCGCTGCAGGCGTAAGACGCCATCGTATAGAATGTTCCACAAGGTGGGTCCTAGGACAGATCCCTGTGGAACGCCAGCACTCATTTCAAGGTCTTCTAAATCATGAAGTCGTATTCTTCGTCCTTTGAAGTACTTAACGATTATTTGTTGTAGATACCGAGAAATGATCATCCTATGAAGTTCTCTTAAAATACTGCTCCAAGAAGCAGTGTTAAAAGCATTTTTGACATCTAGCGTTATAAAGGCAGCCCATTTCTCACTGCTTTCTGCTTGTATTTGAATCACCCTCTCAATAGCTTGGGTTGTGGTTCTAACCTTTCTAAATCCAAACTGGTTTGAAGAAAGTCCTCCCTGTTCTCCAGTCTCGTTTTAATCAATCCTTCGTAAAGTTTGCTCAAGGTGTTTAATAAGCAAAGTGGCCTGTACGCTGATGGATCTAATGATAGTTTCCCTGCCTTCAATAACAGCACTAGCTTGGCTACTTTCCACTCATCGGAGAATTCACGCTTTTTAAATAAATCCTTGAAGACTGATAAGATCCAACCAGCTGCCACCTCAACTGCATACTTGATGGCTTCTGGTGGGATTCAATCTACACCTGGTGCCTTAACAGTCTTCATATTGCATGCTACCTCTTGTAACTCAACCAGAGTAAATGGTTCTGCAACACAAAAATCTGATTCCGTTTCAAGTCTGTCATTAGTACAAGGGAACAACTCCATCGCTATGGCTTTCCTTCTATCAGCTGGGAGCTGAACTGGTACCCTGTTGATTATTCGACCGGTCACTATCTTATATCCCGCCCCCCAGATATCACTGTCTAGATCTTCGCATAGCTTTTGCCAGAGATTTCTCTTAGAATCCTTTATTAGCTTCATTAGTTGCCTCTTTGATGCCTTATGGTCAGCTTCTAATTTTATTAAGTTGACCTGGCTGACGTTTTTCCTAGATCTTGTAAGAATTCGTCTCTTGCGATTGGAGTCTTTCCTTTGCGTGTCTATTTCATTGTTCCACCAGTAAGGGACACGTTTTATATTTTGTTGATCCCCTCAATCGGCTGGTCCTACAAGCATCTTTAAGAACAGCAGTTACATCTTTTAGAGTATGTTGCACTGTATCTACAGTTTGTGACACCCACTTGATTGCAATTTTAAAAGTTTCCCAATTATAATTCCACACCATTTTCATGATATCATTAAGCTTCTTCGATCCCTTAACTTAAAAATAAATAAAACGATGGTCGCTGAGAGATTCATCTTCCATAACTTCCCAGTCAACAATGAATGATGCTATACCCTGCGTTGAGCAGGTGACGTCTATGAAAGACTCTGAGCTCCCTCTGGAAAAAGTTGGTAAGATTCCAGTGTTATGAACCACCAAGTCTAGGGTCGCTATCCATTCTGCCCAATATTCTCCCCTACGATCTGCAGTTGGTGCCCCTCACAGAGGCAACTTGACATTTAGGTCTCCAAGAATGATAGATTCAATACTTGACGCCATACAGCCCTGAACTATTACATCTACCTCAGCTTTGAAAATATCAAAAGGGATGTTAGGAGAGATATAACAACAATAAATCATCTACTACTACTACTACTACTACTACTACTACTACTACTACACCTTTTCCAATTATTTTGGGGCTGGCACTGACATATGGATTAAGCCTAATTTTATGGCCAGTTACATTTTCTGATGCAAACCCTATGTGGAGGGATGTATTCACTACTACATTTTTTTGTAGGGGTTGGTAATTTTGTGTGTTGTATGTAAATGAAGTCTGTAGAGATGGACACAAACACCCAGCCCCCAAGCTAGATGAATTAACCAGACACGGCTAAAATCTATAACCCGGCGGGGTATGAAACCTGGGACCATTTAAATCAAACGCCACTACAGTCACCATTCAGCCAAGGAGCTGAACTTAAAACTAAATACATACATAGTCCAAAAATTACAACCATATGACTACAGTATAGAATTCGAGCAAATGTTTGAAACAGGATTTTTCCAGAACAATGTTAGTCATATTTTTGTAGTAATCAAAAAGTTAGTAATGTGTTGTGATGATCGAGATTTGGTTGTCACGATTATATAACTCAAAGGCCCTTAGGGATCCGCCTTGTCAATGCTTTATTACATAAATAAAAACCATGCTACTTTACATCAGTTGTATACATTTTGAGAAATTGCCCATTGTCTTTATCAGTGATCAAAATATTAAAATATCCATACCCAAGATCAACATTTTTTATATTATATTATAATATATCAGGTCCCATTCTTCAACGAGAGCCTATTTGTGTTCATGGAGAGCCTGTGGTTTAACATGATACCCACTAACACTTCTGTCAAGCCTATCCCACACATGCTCGATGGGATTTAGATCGGGACTCACCGCTGGCCATTCCATCTCTTGAATGTCCTGTTCTCGCAAGACAGCTCTGGTGACAGCTTAAAAATCATAGTCCTATTACACAGTTTAAAAAAAATTTAGTGAAACATGTTTTTGAACGTATGCCATGCTTCACAAAACAATACCTCCACTCAGTTATATTACCAACTAAACCTTTATTCTTTACCATTGAAGTATACAAAAGAACATCGATGGATTCACATTCATTTTCAGAACACAAAAGGAAATGTCCAAATAGAGGCAAAAACAAAGTGATAACAGTCCTCCAGGGTAGATTTTTATCACAGGAGAGCTTCAGTATGGTGTATGTCCTCCAGAAGCATTTATCACAGCTTGGCACCTACATGGCATGCTCCGTATAAGTCGACAGAGGTCACGTTGTGGTATAAGGTTCCATTCTGCAATGAGAGCCTGTCTGAGTTTTTGGAGAATCTGTGGTGGAACAGGACGCCCATGAACACTTCTGACAAGCCTTTACCACACATGCTCGATGGGATTAAGTTCGGGACTCACTGCTGGCCATTCCATCTCTTGAATGTCCTGTTCTCGCAAGACAGCTCTGGTGATGCACGCTACATGAGCTCTGGCATTGTCGTTCATGAGTAGGAATTCAGGGACAACACCGTATGCAGCAACCACCACATGCTGTAGCAGTATCTGCTCGATGTACCCCGCAGCGGTAAGATTACCATGGACGACGACAAGATCCGTACGGCCATCAATACTGATGCCACCCCACACCATCACAAAACCTTGTCCGAATCGGTCGCCTCCCTGGACAACATTTGGCATGTACTGCTCACCACGGGGTCTCCATACACCTTAACATCTATCGCGCGTGTCAGGGGAAATCTGGACTCGTCTGTGAACAACACAGGTCTCCTCTGGTAAAGTTGCCAGTTGACGTGAATACGGACAAACAGAAGGCGAGCTATACGATGTTGCTGCGTTAAAACGGGGCAATCGAACAGGACATCTGGGTCGTAAGGACACTTCTCTTAACCTGTTCCTTACTGTCTGGTCAGACACTGTGACTCCAATGACCCTCCTGAGGTTTTGTTGCAGTTCTCTGGCAGTTGCTGAACGACGCCGCAACACACAGAAGGTCAGACATCGGTCATCCTGTGGGGTTGTCATGCGTCCACGACCTTGTCCAACCCTCCTTGTGAACTGGCCTGTCTCACTGTAGCGATTCCACAAGCAGTGAATAACTGACGGAGAGACAATTTGTTTTTGCTAGTGGCTTTACGTCGCACCAACACCGATAGGTCTTATGGCAACGATAGGATAGGAAAGGCCTAGGAGCTGGAAGGAAGCGGCAGTGGCCTTAATTAAGGTACAGTCCAAGCATTTGCCTGGTGTGAAAACGGAAAACCATCTTCAGGGCTGCTGACAGTAGGATTCAAACCCACTATATCCCGTATGCAAGCTCACAGCCGCGAGCCCCTAACCGCACAGCCAACTTGCCTGGTGAGAGACAATGAGATCCAAGCAACACAACGAGAAATCCATCCTTTCTGGATCAAAGTGACGGCCCTTACGACTTGAACCTCGTTAAGATGTCTCATGGAATATGCTGGTTTACGTACATGCTCAAATGACCACAGTAGTCTGTGTACCTCATGACACATGGACACACCGCAATTCACTTTGTTTTGAGGGGTCACCTGACATTTTAATGCATGGCTACGCCTACAGATGGAGTATAACTTTGATTTGACATCCCCTGAGTAGCTAAGGTCTCAAGGTATGCTGTACGACCATTAGAACCCCATCTACCAAATTAACGTTCACATACCAGACGTTAAAAAACATGATCACGCAAGTTTTTTTAAAACTGTGTATTATTATTTGGGTATTTTTGTTCCAAGCTGCAGTAAAGTTCTCTTTGAAGTTAAGATATGTGACATTTAAACACCGGACAAGTTGGCTGTGCAGTTAGGGATGTACAGCTGTGAGCTTGCATCCGGGAGATGGTGGGTTCGAACCCCACTGTCGGCAGCCCTGAAGATGGTTATCTGTGGTTTCCCATTTTCACACCAGGCAAATCTGGGGCTCTACCTTCATTGAGGCCACGGCCGCTTTCTTCCCACTCCTACACCTTTCCTATCCCATTGTCGCCATAAGACCTGTGTCGGTGCGACAAAAGCAAATTCTAAAATACATGAACACCAAAAAGGTTTGAAGTTGTTATAAAATATATGATGCAAACACCAGTCAAATTTTTTTAAAATAGGAATTCAGAAGACTGTTTACATATGATGAAATATCATTGTCGCAAATGCTTATGACCTTAAATGAATAAAATCTTGCAGGCCTGCTATGAAATTTGAAAATAAAAATATTTGGCTGTCAGATTCTTGTAATGCTATGAAACTTAATATCATTTATGATGACCATTTGACAAAACTTTAGATATGTGTAATGGGCCGATTATGTCTTATACTATTAGTATAAAAATGTGTACAGTGCAGAACCAATAATCTTCCTGTTTTTAAGCTAGTCAGTTGTGTTAAGTTCTTCATTTATGCATAGCGTGGCAGCTTTATGAGCTCCATGGCCAGGCAGGCAGTGAATCATAGGCACTATCCTGAATGATACTAAGTTTCATAGCATGCAAGACACAGACAGCCAAACACGGGCATTAAATATTGCGAAAGTGTTATTTTCAAATTTCATAGTTAGCCTTTAAGATTTTATTCATTTTAAGGATATAAGTATTTGTGAATATGTTATCAATGTTATTTCAACATACATAAAAGTCATCTGAATTCCTATAATAATAATAATGACCATGAATTTTTATGATAATTTTAATATCAAAGGTTGATCATTTGTAATTTGTTTCGGGTCTTTGTTTGTATAGATGTTTTAATATTTTGATCGCTGATTAAGAGAATGGGTCGATTTCTCAATACGTACAATTGACGTAAGGTAGCATAGTTCTTATGAATGTAATAAAGTACTGTATTGACAGGGCATGCCTTAGCTGGCAGGACCTAGTGTTTACAGTGCACTATGTCTTCTGGTATGGGCTAGAGCAATTTTGTTACTTTCATTGATCTGTCTCTGTCTTATCCTTGGCTTTGACAGTATGAAAGTGACTGAGGTATGAGCGATGCTAGTAATGCCATTCCTTCTGCAGCCAGTCCCTGCTAGGAATGGTGTGAAAATGTTGCTCATAGGGTCGGTTGGTGCATGCATTCCAGTGGGCTTGGCAGACTGATATGTAATAGCAACTTCTGGCTTGGTGAGGAAAGCAACAGGAGACTATCTCACTCCTCATTTCCCTAGTACGTCTCTTCAGTGATGCCCAGGCCATCTATGACAGCTGATGGCAGAACTGTTGAGGATCCAACCAGCCTTAGGGCTGAAGACTGAAAATACATACACTGACAGGGCAGACATACTAAGAGCCTTCAAGTTATATAGTTGTATCATAGTCAATAGAACCATATTAGACTGATAATAGTCAAATTCATTAATTCGGATGCAAGTCAAAAATATATGGTGATTGTATAATATACCTTGTATATAATGCTGACTAGCTTTATAAACAAATACTGTATATAGTTAAAAATCACCCCAAGATGATCTTATTTTGCTAAATGTTGGGGGCTCCTCTGCAATTACATGAAGGACTGATAAAGACACTCAAGACAACAGATAAGCCAAGATGAAACCAGCTTAATGGGACCCATTTGTGAATGCATCAGTAATGGCTGAGCGTGCAACATTGGTTTTGCAGCACATAATGTGCCAAAAATTGCTTGACAAATAGTTACCCTTATTGTCCACTAATGTTGAGAAATTCATAGCTAAACGTCATTAGTGTCATAAATTACGGTTTAGCCGATAAGCTGCTGAAACACCTGCACATGTTATGTACACATACTTTTTTCGTTTTTTTTTAATTTGCTTTACGTCACACCGACACAGATAGGTCTTATGGCGACGATGGGATAGGAAAAGGCTAGGAGTGGGAAAGAAGCAACCATGGGCTTAATTAAGGTCCAGGCCCAGCGTTTGCCTGGTATGAAAATGGGAAACCATGGAAAATAATCTTTAGGGTGCTGAGGTGGGGTTCAAACCCACTATCTCACAAATGCAAACTGACAGCTACGTGACCCAAACTGCGCAGGTATACTGTTTTTCATAATCTCATAATTATAGGACTGAACTTGGCAAGATTATTCAATACATCTACACCAATAACCCTAGAATATTAACTAATATCAGTGAATATTTAACATAAAATATACAAGGTGAACCTTTTTTGTAATTTTCTTCTCCAAAAATGTATGTAATCTAAATTAAATAATTTCCTGTCCTCATACAATGAATTGCACTTGTTTGTTTCTTTCCATTATCTACTAACACTTTCTACATAGTTTTGAAGACAACGGAAGCAGTATTCATTATTTTAACTGTGGGGTAAGAGGCATCGGTCAAGGGAATGCAGTCTGAAGGAAAGTGGAGTGGAGTGTTCCAAGTACAACAGGTTTGGTCACAAGTCTGTGGAATGTAGGACCTATCAGTATGAGTGCTGGTGTATCAGATAAAACTCATGCAAATGTTAACAGTGTTGTAACAATTCCAACTAGCAAAATGTTTAAGGAAGTTAAGTAGTATGTAAAAAATGAAAAGGAATGTTGAAAGGAATACACAAGAGGAAATGCACAATGACAGGTCAGTATAGGAAGAAGAAGAAATAGAAAACGCAAAAGGACAAAGACAATCTCCATATCTTCATACAATGCGGTCTCCAGATAGATTGGCTCTCTCCCCTGTTCTTCTACATCCATTTCTTCCCTGTTCCTGACAAGTTCATTTCTGCTTTCCAGCTTCATCAAGATGGTGGGCTTCAATATTCATTGAGGGGCCTTCGTAATAGATCTTCAGACTTGTTCCTTGTCTTTTACCATATGTATTCATCTTTTCAAAAACTGCCTTATTTCAGATTTAACAGTAACTAGAACTGAGTTAATGTCATGGAAGGAATGATTCAAGGTAAAAGAGGAAGAGGAAGATCTACACTGCAATATTCAAGACGGATCAGAGATGATGTAGGAACAGGCTCATATGTGGAAATGAAGAGATCAGCGGATTACAGAGAAGAGTGGAGAAGACGAATTGCTGCCAACCAATCTTAGGATTGAGAATTAAGAAGAAGAGAAGAAAGAAGAACTGAGAACCATTTAGAATATAACATCACAAACTGTAAACACCGTAAGATCAAACTCATTACATCCTATTTCTCAAGAAAATAAATAAATTAAAATAAGTAAATAAAATAAATAAATAAATAAATAGCAGCATATTACAGTCTACCATTTAGGGCATTTAACATACCTTTATCAAGAAACAACATACATAAAGAAATCAGCAACATTCAATCCATAGCATAATCTAATTGTTTGAACAAAACTGTTATTAACAAATTAATATCAAAGATTGAAAATAAACCCAGATCTAAATTAGTCGAGGAACAGAAGACCACATGAATTTTCTACTTTTAATAACAACAACAAGAACCTATATCAGCTGATGATGACGCAAAAAGGGCGTTGAAACTAGTTCTGATTAAAATATATGTTGTAATTTCATCTAAACAACAGTTTTTATGTATTGAATAAGGTGGATCCAAATTATAATAAAAGTTGTAACAACAAAATATACCATATAACTGATTTATCTAAGATATATAATGTTAAAATAGCATTCAAAACCACAAATAACAGTATACAATTTTTTTTCACAATTCTAATACCATCGACTCCGTTAATCAATTTAACAACTCGGGTATATACAGGTTAAAATGTATTGGATGTGAAGCATCTTACATAGGAAAGACAGGCAGAAGTTTTGCTATTTGATATACAGAACATGTTAATGCTAATAGACATGATAGATTTTCAGCTATGGGCCAACACATGGTTGGCCATAACCATAATTTCAGTGATATTAAGCAAGATATATGTATCTTAAAAACTTTATAGAAGGGTCCTCTTCTCAGCTTTGCGGAAGAATATTTCATCAAACTCTACCAACGGTCAATCCTGATAATAATTTAAATGAAGTAAATGAAAAATTTAATTTAAATTTAATTTAATATCTAAGATATATAAATTTACTGTCTTGCAGATCTATAAATAATTTGTTGAACACTCGCGATAGAATTAAAAGCAATTGGTGAAAATTAAGAATAGATTGATGTTAAATTAGATGTTTAGTTAATTATGTTATGAAACAAAGGTAAATAGGGATGCCTTAGGATTTTGCAATCATGCATTCATTTGTACACTCTACTACTCTTGTGTCCAGAATAATTGGAAAAATTTGTTGTGAGTTACTGATAACTGATAATGCCACGAAACAATACTGTTACAGTAGAACCTCGATTATACGTTCCCCGAAACTACGTTTTCCCATATTATCCGTTCAAATTACGTGGTCCCGCGAGCATCATAATTAAATCACGTTGTAAAAATCCCGCATCATCCGTTTCTCGAAGAAACGATTTCCCGCATCAACCGTTCAGAAATTTCAGTCCCATCAACGCTAAATCCTCGATCACGCGTTTTTCAAGAAACTGTATCTCACGAAAGGACGGCTACGGCATACTTGCAGATCTTGGTGTTAACGTCCAGTCATTGCGGTAGTTTGAGGAAGAGGAAAAGTGATCGGCGGTGAAGTTGCATAAGGGACCATCTTAGCATCGCATTCAAGTGGTATTGTTTAGAGAATCGAAATCATAAAGCAGAGTGTGTCCACAACAATTGGAAGGAGACAGAACGCATTTCGACAGCTCTGCTTGAAGACGGAACGAGTTTCGTCAAATGTTCGTACTTGCAAAGCGTGTACATAATGTCTATGGTTAGATGTTTACTTTCTTTTTGCCGAGTGTATCGCCGAACAGGTTTTCGGCACTTCCCTGAGGGCACTGTATAGTCACTGAGCTTTCAGGTAGGAATCTAAACTGCTCCTTCGTAAGTACAGTAACACAAATTGAGTATCTTAATATTATCGTAGCCTATACGATTACGTTATCGAGACAGGCATGGGTGGTTTTGGGATTGCCTTTAATGTTTTGGCCCTAATGTAAGACTAGGAATTTCACGTTATTGTGTTAAAATGTTCAAATCTCGTCGCCACAAGACCTATCTGTGTCGGTGCGACGTAAAGCCCCTAGCAAAAAAAAAAAAAGTTAAAACCGCAGTAGTTTTATTTGCGCACGTTACGTGTAAAAACCTTTGCATCATTTCGCACTCGTGCCGACTTGGACAGCGAGCGCGCTTTCCAGCTGAGCTCAAGCTCGCAAATAACCGTAAATTCGGAAGTTTTGAGGATATTTTTTCTCTTTCCAATGTAATCGTGATTAGTATTCGAAAACTTGAGAATCGATACTTACATTCGAAACAATATTCTCGAGTTCAACATAAACTTTAAAAGTCGATATAGGCCGTAGGCCTAATTTGCGCGGTACAAGATTTCCACCAACTGACTACGAACAGTACCTAGGTACCGCTGACCAAATTACAATGGAAGATTTAAAGAAAAAGGGATTTCGCCATCATGTTGGGCGCTTTTGTATCCAATGTGCTTTATTTTATTAGATTCGAGAATTAAAAAATACTTGTGGTCGATTGTTTGGCTTGATGTTATTAGGTTTTTCGAACAGTTTGACCGATCAAAGTTGCTGATCTGAAAGAAGTTTTCAGACGAAACCGACGAAGTTTCCCCGGTAAAACTGAATGTAAAGTTGCGAGACTTTTAAGCCGCGTACCGGTAATTAATGTTTGAAGCCGGCCCCGCGGTCGAACTTGCCTGCCTCTCAACCGGAGGACCCAGGTTCGATTCCTGGCCAGGTCAGGCATTTTTACCTGGATATGAGGGCTGGTTCCAGGTTCACTCATTCTACGATTACCTTTAGTTGAGGCGCTATTTAATGGTGAGATGGCGACCCTGGTCTAGACAGCCAGGAATAACGGCCGAGAGGATTTGTCACACTGACCATGCATCACCTCGTAATCTGCAGGTTTAGGGGTGTTTGTAAGATTTTAAGTATACATATTTCTTTTTTGTGATGTTTAGCCAAATTGTTCATGGTTCATTCATTCCCGGATTTTCCTTTTTCCCGTGTTGTACGTTTTTTTTACGGTGGTCCCTCCAAAAACGGAGAATCGAGGTTCCACTGTAGTTACTCTATTAGTTTTAAGTTCACAGCACAAAAAGCAGAGAGAAATGGTGTGCATGCAGCAGGGCAAGAATTTTTGTTATAACTGAAGTTGGATTTGGTAACGGCAAAATCAAAAATAAAATTACTGATCACTTCAGTGACCAAATGATCCTTCTAGATGTCCACATCTGGGAAATATCAGGGAGTGAAAAAACAAGTGCTAGAATACACAATCAAATTCCATACCTGAGAAGCAAAAGGGCTTATGTAAATCTTGTTAATTTTATAGTATAAGCTACAAACAGTAACTGGCTGCACATTTATGCCAATTGCTCATTATACAAATGCGGTAGAATTGTAAATGTTTTATATATATTTATTCTGCATATCATATATTTATGTAGATGTTAAATACACATTCATAAATTCCAATCTAAATTTTCTTGGAGAAACTGTGAAAATGGACCTACGCCTTTTTTCTTAATTCCTTGTTAAACTTCTGGATGGTGTAAAAGTAAGTTAATACGTAAACAACTGTTTGTAATATCAAATTACATCTGTTCTGTAGCTAAATAGACAAGATAAACATAATATAGCACACACAGAACCTCATAATAATTATCATATTAAGAAAATTTTTACAATTATTCTTGTCACTGAAGTTCTGTGTAAGATAATTATTGTAAATTATTTTTCCCAAATGAAATGTTCTCCAGAGAATTTCAATTTATGTCTGTAGAAGTATCACTCATCGGTAGGATATTCGTCTTCTTCTACTTCTCCTCCTCCATAACGGAGATCACTGTAAAATGCACTGTACTGTCGTGGAATCCACTGAGTTAATCTTTGCAGGTCCGTGTATTTTGGTGAACTAAAGGGTTTGGGTCCGTTTTGTATGGTCGGAATTTCCTTTGGTAATAGAAGAACATTTCTACGATGTCTTCTGATAAAAAAATTTCTTAAAAACAGGTGTCGTTGAAGGATGTCTTTTAGGCAATACTTCCAGGTTTGTCAGCTGAAACTTTAAGCCAAACAACTTTTGAGATTAGAAACATTTCACCAGAAGTATATTTCTTGAAATTTGTGAAAGGGGGCCTAGATTTTTCAGTTAAAGATGTAAAATTTTTGAAATAACTACATTGCATTTCATGGACTACTAGCAGCTTCTTTACCTGGCATGTTCTAATGAACAGAGGCCAATTATGTGGTACAGCAATCTCCAAGTTGGTGAGTTTCAACTTTTCCCTTTCAATGGTTGAATGAATACTGCCCAATTCCACGCGTGCGCATCTGTATGTGTGCGTGTGTGGGGTGGGGGCATTTCAGAAGAAATTTATGGTTGATCTCTTGAAGTTGTGGGGAACTGTGTCAAAAGCCAGTTGTTCACGAGAGAAATTTGACCGTTTCTGTTCAGACCGGCACAATTATTGGAGCGCATTGTTAACACCCGAGAATGATCCGAGCAATGAAACTGAATCCACTTCAGTAAGCAAGACGCTATTTCATTACCTCCTCTCCCTGCAATTGTTTCATCCCACACATACAGTAACCATTATTGTGGGTATTTCGAAATATGAGATTTTACACTTTGTATCACCGTCTCTGGTATTTTACTGGTCGGCGTAGATTTCCTTCTTCGATCACATGTAACTACCGAGTTCATATTTTTGTACATAGAAACCATGACAAACTTGTCAGTGAAACACAGTGTATTCAAAAACATAATTTTACACACAGGAATTATTTCATGTTTTTTTTTCTCATGTGTCGAGTTTTGTCATCTTTCTTCTCTCTGTACAACTACCCATTTTTTAAGAGTTCTGTGTCTATTTCTTGGAACTTCCTTCACCAAGGTTCCTATTATCTGACGTTTCTGGTCCCAAGAACTAGACTCTAGCAATATGCGATATTTGTATTGGAAGTTACGAGCTAAGTTCAATGTTGATATACAGCACTAAAATAGTAATAATAACGATGATTAAGATATTACTAATAATACAGCAGATGTTAATGGGATCTAATTTTAATCAGTTGAAGTTAGTATTCATTCTATACATCAAAGTTGGTAATTAGGGCGTAACTGCACAAAGCATAGTCAGTAACAAAATGTAGACTGATACGGAACTCTTCAGTAAGAAACAAATATATTTACCTCTCACTTCACATGCTTGCTTGAGAGTAAGTTGCAATATCATCTTCCCTCTTGAAAAATTATTCATTTTGCGTATGTTCGAATGAAGTCTCACAAAACTTTTAACTTCTTGAGGCTTACAATATTATATTTCACTGTTATTGTTTTCACGCAAATTTGCATGTGATAATGCAGGTCTTTTTTATACCCGTAACACAGGAAACAACAGTAACATTCACAGTAATAAGCAAACTTCATTATCGTACTCCAATAATATACGCATAAGGCGAATGTCTATTGAGTCTTTCTTCCCGCGGAGAAATTACTTAGAAGAAAAAAGGCTGATATCCCACATGTGATCTTGCAGCACTAAAATGTTTTCTGCAAAGTGCGGATGTCCCACATGCGCCTTTTCCGTCCTAAAAGCACCCTGGACTACCGCCTTTATGCCACAGTCTAAATCCACAGGGAATGGCAATAGGACAACCGCCTCTATTACACAGATGTGGTCTATTATACCAAAAACAAAAATGGTCATAACTGAGAATCACAAAAAATGGACACACGCTCTATTGCCTCTCAGGTACAGAATTAAGAAATAATGGAATGGCAGTAAGTCACAAAATGATTCAGATGAAGGTACAGGTCATCACAAAATCGTATGGAACCTCAAAGAAGAAAAACTGCCAAAGGGGATGATGGAGACCCAAATAGAGGAAGGAGCACAAGAGGGAGACCCAGACCAAGGCAGTTCCAAAAAATCAAGAATAATTAGAAGAAACCTGGATTGGAACACAGGAACAATGGTGGCTGGATAGAGGAAGATGGAAATATGCTGGCAGGAGTTGGACGAGGGAAACTGCTGCTGATGGTGGCGGCTAATCATAATTTCTTTTCCCCCAATTACTCTCATCCGGTAAGATCTGGATAATTCCCCTTTCAAACTTTTAAACAAACAAAACTACCCCTCCGTCAACCCCCAAAAAAGAAAAAAAAAAGATTGGGAAGCCAATATTGTATGCTACAACAATGGAGCACTTCTAGATACTGAATGTAGCTTACAAATAATCTGGTGTAAAAAATACTGTATGTTGGGGTAGAAGAAACTATTTTACCTTGTCTTACAAGAAACAACAGGAAAACAGAAAAAGCTGAATTGGAGAAGAGGAAACTTTATGCAGATATCACTGATGCAATGAACAGAAAGGGTAATTTTTTTTTTACCCCAACTCACATTTGCACAAGATTTGTAGCAGGCAGCTTCCATAAAATTGTATAATCCTTACAACTAAACCAACAGAACATGTTTATGCTGAAGACGATTTGCCACAACTCTAATAAATTCCCTGTCCAGTTGACTTGGCATCTCTGGCATCTCTCCTCCCGTTCTCTCACTTTCCTTGACACCGACCTTCACCTCCAAGAAGACAGAACTTAGAATATACAAAGGGCACTAGGAAAGTTTTGCAATACACAAAAATGGTTGGCTGGACACCCCTGTTATGGTGAGGGATGAAAAGAGAGGTGAAAACCGGTCTAGAAGAAGGCAAGGCACGACCTTCACACCAGTTGTTACCAAGCAGTGGGAATGAAAGCAAGTTAAAATGTCAGTGCAGTCTAAAGGTGAATATCGCGCAATTATCCGCTACAATTTTGCTCGTGGATTAACTGTTGACCAGTGCCTGGAGGAAATGACTCCTGTGGTGGGGAAAGACTTTCCACGTCGGACAACAATTTTCCGCTGGTACAAAGAGTTCCAGAGGAGAAATTTTGGGATTGAAGACGATCCTCATTCTGGGCGACCGTCTGAATCAGTGACTGGGGAAAACATTGAAGCTCCGAGGAAAATGTTGCAGCAAGAGAGGCAGTTGACATATCAGCAGGTAGAAGAGATTCTCCACATACCTGCACCAGCTATTCATTCAATTCTACACGACCATCTCCATGTTAGAAAAGTTTGTTCCCTTTGGGTGCCCCATTCACTTTCAGAGGAACAAAAGGCACATTGAGTGAAATGGTGCCGAAAAATGCTAAAACAGTTTGAAAATGGAACTTCGCATAACGTCACTAGCATCGTTACAGGTGACGATACTTGGCTTTATTATTACGATGTCCTAACAAAATCCCAGAACAAGGTGTGGCTGTTTGAACACGAGGGTACTCCTGTGACTGTGCGAAAGTCAAGGTCAGTGAAGAAAAGGATGATTGTAGTATTCTCCACTAAACGGGGCATCCTGACTCAGGTTGTGCTAGAAACACAAGGGACAGTTACTGCGAAGTGGTACAGTGAGACTTGTGTGCCTCAGGTTGTCCAGGCTCTCAAGCAGCTCCGTCCAAGGTCACAGCTCAACACTTGGCTCTTGCATCACGACAATGCTCTAGCATATCGTGGTAATGTAACAATGGATTTTCTTGCCAGATCCAGGTTGACTGTGCTTCATCACTCTCCATACAGTCCTGATCTTGCCCCATGTGACTTCGCACTCTTCCCAGAAGTGAACCTGAAGCTGAAAGGGTGGCGTTTTGCATCCGACGAGGAGCTTCTGGCAGCATGGGATCAAGAGTGTGAAAATGTAACCGAAGAAAAGTGACAGAGTTGGTTCAGTGACTGGTTTTGACGTATGGAGAAGTGTATTGCGTGTGGTGGATATTATTTTGAAAAAGTCTAAAGCGTTCACGCACATTGCAAAACTTTCCTTGTGCCCTTTGTATCAAACCCACCAACCATCCGTAGAATCTCCACTAAAACAGTTTTCACTCTTAATCACAAAAAATAATTACTAGTATTCAGTCTTGCCATCCAGGGTGAAGGGATTTGTTCAACCCTAAAAAGCCATGCCTCCTGTTATGACAACCTGAGGAAGTCTTTCTTTACTACTACTACTATTACCACCACCACCACCACCACCACCACCACTATGGGTTACCCAAACCAATTACTGTAGTTTACAGCCTGAGCCATGAACTTTCTTTCCAGACCCCTCAAGCAACAAAACTCAGTACCCTTCATGACCACACATCTCTTTACCTCACAACAGCGTCTACTTGTTGACAATAATAATAATCTTTCTTACACTATCCTCCGCTGATGAAGGCTGCAAACAAGAATGATTATCCATGTGTTTCATGTGTACTCAATGCTTACACAGTAAGTCACACACATGTATTTAAAGACATGTGACAAAGTACCTAACCAACGGAACGCATCTTCATTCATTCATAATTTTTGTTAAAACATTCAACTTGTAAAGAATAGACTTTTTTCAGAGCAGTAATTTTCATTATTTTCATATCATAATTATCTCACTTACCTCAACAGCTGCTCTAATACAGGCACATTTCCTGGCAAGTGTTCGTAACACACTACATGTCTCTGGTACAAGGGGTAGTTCAAGACATGCCAACAAAGCAAACAACCATCGACCTTGCTGGAGACTGAGTTCAGAGCGGTTCTTAAGCCAATCAACATGATACTCTAGTAACTGCTCAATCATAGGCTAAAGAGACAGAGAGAGCAAGAGAGAGAGAAATTAATAATGTAACAAACCCAATAAAGAAGGGTACAGAAATGCTTACAAAAAAAGAAGTTACAGTGAAGCCCAAATTGAATGTCTGTTGAATTTCTAACAATTAATTTTAAAATTCTTTACACAAAGTAATGCAAGACAAGGACACATTCCAAATCAAATGAAGAACAAATTAAATATTAGGCAAATGTTACATCCATATGTCCCATGTCGCAGTAGAACATGCGCCGTGTATGATCCCTGAGTACTGCAGCTAGCTGCGGTGTAGCTGAGGAGTCTGACACAGACACCAGTGTCGCGAAGATGGCAACACGTCATGAGTTAACCGACTTTGAACATGGGATGATCGCTAGCACAGGTGTCATAGCATTGCGGAGATTATATGTGAATTCATATCTCCGAGGTCAACAGTGTCGAGGGTGAATCTTCAATATCGCAGAGAGAATGTTACCACCCGTGTAAACTGTCACACAGGAAGACCACAAGTGTTTGATGAACAGACATCCCATTGCCTCCGCAGAACCATACTGGACGCTCAATGGCTACTGTGAGTCAGATCACTGCCCAGTTGAATGTTGGGAGTCAGGAACCCATTTCTACCAGGACTGTAAGGAGACAAGTGCTCTGCATAGGCTTCGCCAGTCGATGACCAACTCGTATCCCTTTGCTGACACCTTGATACAGAGCTCAACGATGTGCATGGGCCCGCGAACATCGGCAATGGGCCATGGAACAGTGACAGCATGTGGTATAGTCTGATGAATCCGGGTTCCAGTTGTATTGAGCTGATGGGCGCATGAGAGCGAGGAGTATGCCGCATGAAGCTATGGATCCTGCGTGTCAACAAGGTTGTGTCCAGGCGGGAGGTGGCTCAGTTCTGGTCCAGACGGCGTTCTCATGGTCGCAATTAGGCCCCATTGTACAGCTGCAGGGAACGCTGACAGGGTGCATGTTATGTGGATATTCTTTCAGACCATCTGCACCGCTTTCTGGCCCTAGAGTACCCTTATGGAGATGCCGTGTTTCAACAGGACAATGCACATGTCACCACTCTGTGGTGGCACGCAAGTGGTTGGAGGAACACTCCAGTGAAATTATGACCATGGATTGGCCCTGCAGATCCCCCGATCTTAATCCAATCGAGCATTTATGGGATGCTGTTGATACTGGTACACACTCCATGAACCCCACACCAACTACACAAGACTGTGGGTAGCAATGCAAGATGCGTGGGTCCAGATATTTCCAGAATGATTTCAACACCTTGTAGAGTCGATACCTGACTCGTTGGCTGAATGGTCAGCATACTGGCCTTCGGTTCAGAGGGTCCCGGGTTCGATTCCCGGCCGGGTCGGGGATTTTAACCTTCATTGGTTAATTCCAGTGGCCCGGGGGCTGGGTGTTTGTGCTATCCCCAACATCCCTGCAACTCACACACCACACACAACACTATCCTCCACCACAATAACACGCAGTTACCTACACATGGCAGATGCCGCCCACCCTCATCGGAGGGTCTGCCTTGCAAGGGCTGCACTCGGCTAGAAATAGCCACACGAAATTATTATTACCTCGCCGTACTGTTGCCGTTTTGAGGGCTCACAGAGGAGCAATTCATTATTAACATCACATTTAGTGTCTTCCCATGTCTTCTGTATGTGTGCATAGGATCATGGTATCATGTAAGCTTGCATCCAGGAGATAGTGGGCTCGAACCAAACTGTCGGCAACTATGAAGATGGTTTTCCGTGGTTTCCCATTTTCACACCAGGCAAATGTTGGGGCTGTACCTTAATTAAGGCCACGGCCACTTCCTTCCCATTCCTAGGCCCATTATCGCTGCCATAAGACCAATCTGTGTCGTGCAACGAAAAAAAAAAAAAAAAAAAGAAGAAAACTTGGTTCCGTTTAAGAGAAGGATTTTTATAGCCTTAAGCAAAAGCAAAGCAAAGTCATCTCCGTACAAACCATGAAGACCCTTGGAGGGCTAGAAGGTAAAGCCTTCCACTATTCGTAACCTCGGCACTTGATGGGGTAGAGTGGTTAGCTCTACATCCGGCTGCCTTTGCCCCCAGGAATTAACCTGGTACTCACTGTTGGTGTAGATAGCCTTAAGCGAATTAATTAATTAATTAAATAAATAAATAAATAAATAAATAAAGAAAGAAACAAACAAACAAACAAACAAACAGACTGTTATGCCTTTCAGAGTTCAGTCTGCAAGCTTCTGTGAATTCACTAACCGCTGCCACAAGCTATTTGTAACTAGTACTGTCGCCTCGTTTAGTTCTATACAGCTTATCTTTAAACCGTTAGAAACTGAACGTAACCATCGTCATCCTGGTCTCCCTCTACTTCTCTTACCCTCCATAACAGAGTCCACTATTCTCCTAGGTAACCTCCCCTCGCCAATTCACCTCACATGATCCCCCCACCAAAGCCAGTTTATGCATACAGCTTCATCCATTGAGTTCATTCTTAACATATACTAACATTCTGAGAACCCTCCAGCCACTGTTACCACCTACCAATAATCATTTCTGTTACTTTCATGTCTGTTACTTCTAACTTATGAATAAGGTAAACCAAGTCCACCCAGCTTTCACTCACAAAAGCAAAGTTGGTCTGCAAAACAGACCTACAGTAAGTAAAGACAGTTTTGTCCAGGAGCCTACTTCCTTCTTACAGAATACTGTTGTTTGCAACTGTGAGCTCACTGCATTAGCTTTGCTGCACCTTAATTCAATCTCACGTACTACACTACCATACTGGGAAAATATACATCCAAAACACTTGAAATTATATACCTGTTCCAGCTTTGTATCCCCAATCTGACATTCAATTCTCTTGGATTTTTTACCTACTGACATCAATTTAGTTTTGGAAAGGCTAATTTTCATACCATACTCATTGGACCCATTTTCAATTGTACTGCAGGCTTTTGGTACAATTTGCCATTAAGACCAAGTCGTCAGCATAGGCCAAACTGCTTACTATATTTGCACCTAATTGAATCCCTCCCTGCCACTTAATACCTTTCAGTAGATGACCCATGTAATTAAACACCAAAGGTGAAAGAGTATAGCTTTGTCTAACCCTAAGAATGCATTCTACGGTCAATTCTCACTGCAGTCCAATTGCCAACACAAATGCCTTTGATTAATTTCAATAATCTACCCCTAATTCCATAATCCCCCAGTATAGCAAATATTTTTTCCCCCAGCTACTCTTATCATATGCCTTCTCCAGATCAACGAAAGATAACTGTCTATTCCTCAAATGCCATTTTTCAATTACCTGGTGCAAACTGAAAATCTGATCTTGAGAGCACCTTTGTGGTCCAAAACCACACTAGTTTTCATCTGACTTACGATCAAGCACTGACCACATCCTGCCTTCCAAAATCCCCTAGTATACTGATCAATGAGATACCTCAATAGTTGTTGCAATCCTTTCTGTTCCCTTGGTTGTGGATAGGTTCAATTTTGTCCAATCAGAAGGAACCTTACTACCACTCCACTTATTGCTCTATAAAGCCATTTCATCCCTGCCTTCCCACTATACTTTACCACTAGTTGATGTACCCGTGCTTCGCTATGGAATTCTATATTGTATACAGAATTCTAGGTTAGGTAGTGTGCACGTTGTAAGATTGTATTAAATTGCATAGCTCTTGACATTACAACAGAAACGCGACGGGGAAGTCACCATAAGTCTTTTCTCATGCAAAGACTGGGTTAGGGAATTTTCATTGTAAAGGTAGGGCTTGCATACCATCAGTTACAAGCAAGTTGGGAAGTTTTCATTATAATAGCAGACAGAAACTATCCACCTGCCTTTTTTACATCCTCAGAAAGACTGACTTAGAGGTTTTCCCAACTGAAATCAATATAAGTCATTACAAAGATGTCAGTAGGAATGTCATGATTAAAAGCAATTTTATCATATGAAATACTGGATCAAATGAAAAACCGCACGTTCTCACTTTTAACGAACAGTAGTATGCTGCTGATCTAACAGTCCAAAGTTCCAGAGCTGGAATGACCAGTTCAAGACAGCGTGAACACACCCCTGCCATTATTCCGTTAAGTGTACACACTGCACCTGGATACTGACGGGAAATTGCTGGGGAGTTAGATAACTTACTTTTTTTAACATGCCATTCCTCTTGTTCATGAATAGCTGGAATACAATGATAGACCAATGTGTTTTGAACCAGCAGTGTCAGAAAATGTATGAACAAGAGGAATGGCATGTTAAAAAAGAAAGATATCTAACTCACCAGCTATTTCCCGTCAATATTCAGGAAGGCTGTTATACTCGGTACGCAGCAGTAAAACCATCTCTCGGAGATGAGTGGCAGCATAAGAGACAAAGAACATCACAACAAACAATGGTGAACATAATGTTACTGTAGAACACTTATGAGCTTTCGATATTGTAGGCCTTCACATTTGAAGAAGGAGAAGAAGAATGAATACTGATCTGCATTTAGGGCAGTCGCCCAGCTCGCAGATTCCTTATCTGCTGCTTTCCTAGCCTTTTCCTGAATAATTTCAAAGAAATTGGAAATTTATTGAACGTATCCCTTGGTAAGTTATTCCAATCCCTAACTCCCCTTCCTATAAATGACTATTTGCCCCAGTTTGTCTTCTTGAATTCCAACTTTATCTTCATATTGTGATCTTTCCTACTTTTATAAACACCACTCAAACTTATTCGTCTACTAATGTCATTCCACGCCATCTCTCCGCTGACAGCTTGGAACATACCCCTTAGTCGAGCAGCTCTTCTTCTTTCTCTCAATTCTTCCCAACCCAAACTTTGCAACATTTTTGTAATGCTACTCTTTTGTCGGAAATCACCCAGAACAAATCGAGCTGCTTTTCTTTGGATTTTTTTCCAGTTCTTGAATCAGGTAATCCTGGTGAGGGTCCCATACACTGGAACCATACTCTAGTTGGGGTCTTACCAGAGACTTATATACCCTCTCCTTTACAACCTTACTACAACCCCTAAACAACCTCACAACAATGTGCAGAGATCTGTACCCATTATTTACAATCCCATTTATGTGATTACCCCAATGAAGATCTTTCCGTATATTAACACCCACATACCTACATGATCCCCAAAAGGAACTTTCACCCCATCAATGCAGTAATTAAAACTGAGAGGACTTTTCCTATTTGTGAAACTCACAACCTGACTTTAAACCCCGTTTATCAACATACCAGTGCCTGCTGTCCATCTCACAACATTTTCGAGGTCACGCTGCAGTTGCTCACAATCTTGTAACTTATTTATCACTCTATAGAGAATAACATCATCCGCAAAAAGCCTTACTTCAGATTCCACTCCTTTACATATATCATTTATATATATAAGAAAACATAAAGGTCCGATAATACTGCCTTGAGGAATTCCCCTATTAATTATTACAGGGTCAGATAAAGCTTCACCTACTCTAATTCTCTGAGATCTATTTTCTAGAAATATAGCAACCCATTCGGTCACTCTTTTGTTTAGTCCAATTGCACTCATTTTTGCCAGTAGTCTCCCATGATCCACCTTATCAAATGCTTTACACAGGTAAATCGCGATAGAGTCCATTTGACCTCCAGAATCCAAGATATCTGCTATATCTTGCTGGAATCCTACAAGTTGAGCTTCAGTGGAATAACCTTTCCTAAAACCGAATTGCCTTCTATCGAACCAGTTATTAATTTCACAAACATGTCTAATATAATTAGAAAGAATGCCTTCCCAAAAGCTTACAGCTTTATGTCTATCACCCTTTCCTTTATACACAGGGGCTACTATAGCAACTCTCCATTCATCTGGTATAGCTCCTCCGACCAAATAATAATCAAATAAGTACTTCAGATATGGTACTATATCCCAACCCATTGTCTTTAGTATATCCCCAGAAATCTGATCAATTCCAGCCGCTTTTCTAGTTTTCAATTTTGTATCTTACTGTAAATGTCATTGTTATCATATGTAAATTTTATTACTTCTTTGGCCTTAGTCTCCTCCTCTATCTCGACATTATCCTTGTAACCAACAATCTTTACATACTGCTGACTGAATACTTCTGCCTTTTGAAGATCCTCACATACACACTCCCCCTGTTCATTAATTATTAATGGAATGTCCTTCTTGGAACCTGTTTCTGCCTTAAAATACCTATACATACCCTTCCATTTTTCACTAAAATTTGTATGACCGCCAATTATGCTTGCCATCATGTTATCCTTAGCTGCCTTCTTTGCTAGATTCAATTTTCTAGTATGTTCCTTCAATTTCTCCTTACTTCCACAGCCATTTCTAACTAGTACTTTCCAACCTGCACCTCCTTCTTAGTCTCTTTATTTCTCTATTATAATAAGGTGGGTCTTTACCATTCCTTACCACCCTTAAAGGTACAAACCTGCTTTCGCATTCCTCAACAATTTCTTTAAACCCATCCCAGAGTCTGTTTACATTTTTATTTACCGTTTTCCACCGATCATAGTTACTTTTTAGAAACTGCCTCATGCCTGCTTTGTCAACCATATGGTACTACCTAATAGTCCTACTTTTAAGACCTTCCTTTCTATCGCATTTATTTTTAACTACCACAAAAACAGCTTCATGATCACTAATACCATCTATTACTTCACCTTCCCTATAGAGCTCATCTGGTTTTATCAGCACCACATCAAGGATATTTTTCTCTCTGGTTGGTTCCATCACTTTCTGAATCAGCTGTCCTTCCCATATTAACTTATTTGCCATTTGTTGGTCATGCTTCCTGTCGTTCGCATTTCCTTCCCAATTTACATCTGGCAAATTCAGATCTCCCGGTACAATCACATTTCTTTCCATGTCATTTCCCACATAGCTGACTATCCTATCAAATAATTCTGAATCCGCGTCAGTGCTACCCTTTCCCAATCTGTACACTCCAAATATATCAAGTTGCCTATTATCTTTAGAAATGAGCCTTACACCTAGAATTTCATGTGTCTCATCTTTAACTTTTTCGTAGCTTACAAATTCTTCTTTCATCAGAATAAACACTCCCCCTCCCACCATTCCTATCCTATCTCTACGATACACACTCCAGTTGATTGAAATAATAACATTAAGTTATTTATTAGACCACCTAATCAATTACATGTAACACACTCCAGTGCCGTGAGAAAATTTCTGCATCCATTATATCATTTCTCAGCCATGATTCAACTCCTATTACAATATCTGGTAAATATATATCTATTAAATTCTATTTCTGTCTTCACAATACTTCTACAGTTCAACACTAACAATTTTATGTCATCCCTACTTGATTTCCAGTTCCCTGTTCCCGTATCACCGCTCCCTAGGTCATCCCGTTTCCCTGAATGTACCTCCCTATTACCCTTCCAAACAAATTTCCTAACTTATACGTACCAGTGCGGTTTAAATGAAGGCCATCTGAGCGCAGATCCCTATCTCCTACCCACCCATTAGGATCTAGAAATTTCACTCCCAGTTTCCCACATACCCACTCCATAGTCTCATTTAAATCCCCAATCACCCTCCAGTCAGTATCCCTCCTACACAGTATTCCACTAATAACAATCTCCGCTTTCTTAAACTTCACCCGTGCTGCATTTACCAGATCCCACACATCTCCAACTATGTTGGTACTTATATCAGCTTGCCTTACGTTGTTGGTACCAACGTGAAACACCACCACCTTCTCCTTCCCCTCCTCCCTCTCTTCTACTTTCCTCAACATCTGCCTCAACCTAATTCCTGGATAACATTCTACCCTGATTCCCTTTCCTCCACACACTTTCCCCACGTGTCTAACGATGGAATCCCCCATGACCAGAGCCTCAACCCTACCCACCTCATTTGATCCCCTCCCCTCCTGGTCAGCCTGTCTTTCCTGATAGCTGCAGAAGCTACTTCCTCCTCCCTTTTCTCCTTCCCATGACCCTGTTCCACCTGTCTTTTCCTATCCTCTAATCTACATTTCCCTTTCCTACCTTTTCCCTTCCTCCTACTTCCACACATCTCACCAACAGTTCCCTGTCCCTCATCTTCCCTCTGTTGTTCTACCTGGAGTGACTCGTACTGATTTCGCACAGACACCTGTCCTGAATTCTGATCCTGAATCGAGCCCTTAGCCTGCAATCTCCTTCCCCTTAGAACATTAGTCTTCTACAACTCCCCCGTTTCCTTCCCCTCCCTCTTGTACACCTACTGTAACCTGCACACTGTTTGAGGGAGGCCTATCTTCCTTCCTGTCTTCTGTGAGAATCCTAATTATCTCCCTCAAACTTTCCAACTCCTCCCTCATACCCCTCAATGCCTCGCCACACCCACAGTTCGTACACTCGCGCTTCTTAGCCATTCTTTATGGAAAAAATGAAATTAAAAATAAAATAACTTATTTGCAAAAAATAAATGAACGGAGGGATATATTGTCTGGGATAGTACTCAAAGATCACACAATAAGGTAATTAATATACGACTACACTACAATACTAATTAGTCGTGCTCTATTTTTTATCATACAACCCCTAACAGGATAAAAACTGCTGTTTATTACTGAATATCGAAAGTAATACACAAGAACTACACAATTCCAAACTGCAATTAAGCCTATCCTAATTACAACAACAGTATTTTAGTACGAGTTTCTACGGATACCTCTACTACACCAGTACTACACAAATATTTTACAATAATAAAATAAGCACACTAAATTCTAATAGGATATTACTCGTATACTACTGTACTACAGTAATTTTTAAACTACTTTCAGACGTATCCTAATTAAAATACCGGTACCGTATGTGACTACTAAGCACAAACAGAAATGAAATTTGCAAGAACTACTGTACTCAAAGATTACCAACGAAGCTAAATGCTTAGACAAATTATTATTAGTATTACAGTCTAATACACACGAAAGATAACACACAAATAAAGCAGGCAAGATACGGCACTATCTAAATGTACCGTACTGTATCTATACTACAATGTATCTACACTACACTATACTGCGTTTGGTTAAATGCTTAAGTATCAAAAGGATTGCCGTACACAAAGAAAAACACGAATATAACTGGCAAGATACTATCTAATATATTATACCTTATCTTCACTACAATTCTACTGAAATGTGGTTATGTGATTATTACAGCTGGTGGATTACTATTATTTTCTCTACTCCACGAGACGGAGAATAAAAGTGTCCTTAATTAGGCCTACTGAAAAATACTAGGTGTCTACAATAATTTCTCAAATATTTCTATCAAAACCACTCCTACTACTTCAGGGACTTGAACTGCAATTACTGGGATATATGAACTTTATTATTATTAGCTAACCGCTCATAAATACTGAAAGATCGAGGGAGCGAAATATAAATTACTGTAACTACCTACTCAGAAGTACAAATGAATAGGAATACAAGGTCAGGTGATTTTTACTTATATTTACTTGACTACACTGCTCCCTTTCTTCACGACTGTAGCCAACAATGCAATATTTGAATATGAGCAGCGACAATAATCAATAACAATACAACGACTGTTAACTATTACCGTGTAATCTCTTTAACTACTTTTTAAATGGAAGTTTACAGGCGTATTGTGTTTTTTAATGTAGTAAATTATTACCTTCGCGATAGTTTGGACGGATATCTATACGAAATACCAGAACAATTTCAGCGGAAGTTGCGGTACTATTCCTTACGATAATCTGCCTTTGTAAGTATTATACCAACGAACCTACAGATATTCACAAATATTTTTAAAGTTAATATTATTACCTAAAGTATTTCCTAAACCTAAATTCGAAACAAGGTACACCTAGCTAGCCTATTTAACCTAGAAAATGTAATTTACTCAAGACCAACTGAATTTACTTGTTATAAAATTTAAATAAATATCACTACTCCCAATTTCTACCAACAAGCACTAAACACCACTATATAAATAGCACTAAATGAATCACAAATACAAAAATTAAGGTATTTCACAAGGTTTTAACTACTTTATCACTACAATAATGCAAGAGCTCTCTCAACAGCCAACCGTTCTCAAGCGCATCCAACAATGCAAGTCCGACCCTAAAATACCACTCTTGTGGTAAAACTGAATAAAACATAAATGATCGGAAATTGTATTCTCTATAATAGTACTTTTAAATAGGACCAATAACATAGGTAGTATACACACATACATACATACATACATACATACATACATACATACATACATTATCATTATAGACTGTTATGCCTTTCAGCGTTCAGTCTGCAAGCCTCTGAGAATTTACTAAACGTCGCCACAATCCTCGATTTTCAAGTAGTGTTGTGGCCTCATTTAGTTCTATACCTCTTATCTTTACATCATTAGAAACCGAGTCTAACCATCGTCGTCTTGATCTCCCTCTACTTCTCTTACCCTCCATAACAGAGTCCATTATTCTCCTAGGTATCCTATCCTCCTCCATTCGCCTCACGTGACCCCACCACCGAAGCCGGTTTATGCGTACAGCTTCATCCATCGAGTTCATTCCTAAATTAGCCTTTATCTCCTCATTCCGAGTACCCTCCTGCCATTGTTCCCACCTGTTTGTACCAACAATCATTCTTGCTACTTTCATGTCTGATACTTCTAACTTATGAATAAGATATCCTGAGTCCTCCCAGCTTTCGCTCCCGTAAAGCAAAGTTGGTCTGAAAACAGACCGATGTAAAGATAGTTTCGTCTGGGAGCTGACTTCCTTCTTACAGAATACTGCTGATCGCAACTGCAAGCTCATTGCATTAGCTTTACTACAACTTGATTCAATCTCACTTACTACACTGACTGACAGAGCAAATGCAACACCAAGGAGGAGTGGCTCGAAAGGGATGAAAGCTGGGGAAAAAACAGAGATGGCACGGACGAATAATTGATGTTTATTTCAAACCGATATGCAGGTTACACAATGCGCACGGCATCGACTCAGTAGGATGTAGGACCACCGCGAGCGGCGATGCACGCAGAAACACGTCGAGGTACAGAGTCAATAAGAGTGCGGATGGTGTCCTGAGGGATGGTTCTCCATTCTCTGTCAACCATTTGCCACAGTTGGTCGTCCGTACGAGGCTGGGGCAGAGTTTGCAAACGGCGTCCAATGAGATCCCACACGTGTTCGATTGGTGAGAGATCCGGAGAGTACGCTGGCCACGGAAGCATCTGTACACCTCGTAGAGCCTGTTGGGAGATGCGAGCAGTGTGTGGGCGGGCATTATCCTGCTGAAACATAGCATTGGGCAGCCCCTGAAGGTACGGGAGTGCCACCGGCCGCAGCACATGCTGCACGTAGCGGTGGGCATTTAACGTGCCTTGAATACGCACTAGAGGTGACGTGGAATCATACGCAATAGCGCTCCAAACCATGATGCCGCGTTGTCTAGCGGTAGGGCGCTCCACAGTTACTGCCGGATTTGACCTTTCTCCACGCCGACGCCACACTCGTCTGCGGTGACTATCACTGACAGAACAGAAGCGTGACTCATCGGAGAACACGACGTTCCGCCATTCCCTCATCCAAGTCGCTCTAGCCCGGCACCATGCCAGGCGTGCACGTCTATGCTGTGGAGTCAATGGTAGTCTTCTGAGCGGACGCCGGGAGTGCAGGCCTCCTTCAACCAATCGACGGGAAATTGTTCTGGTCGATATTGGAACAGCCAGGGTGTCTTGCACATGCTGAAGAATGGCGGTTGACGTGGCATGCGGGGCTGCCACCGCTTGGCGGCGGATGCGCCGATCCTCGCGTGCTGACGTCACTTGGGCTGCGCCTGGACCCCTCGCACGTGCCTCATGTCCCTGCGCCAACCATCTTCGCCACAGGCGCTGCACCATGGACACATCCCTATGGGTATCGGCTGCGATTTGACGAAGCGAACAACCTGCCCTTCTCAGCCCGATCACCATACCCCTCGTAAAGTCGTCTGTCTGCTGGAAATGCCTCCGTTGACGGCAGCCTGGCATTCTTAGCTATACACGTGTCCTGTGGCACACGACAACACGTTCTACAATGACTGTCGGCTGAGAAATCACGGTACGAAGTGGGCCATTCGCCAACGCCGTGTCCCATTTATCGTTCGCTACGTGCGCAGCACAGCGGCGCATTTCACATCATGAGCATACCTCAGTGACGTCAGTCTACCCTGCAATTGGCATAAAGTTCTGACCACTCCTTCTTGGTGTTGCATTTGCTCTGTCAGTCAGTGTATATTACCATCCTGGGAGAACACACAACCTAAATACTTGAAATTATCGACCTGTTCTAGCTTTGTATCACCAATCTGACATTCAATTCTGTTGAATTTCTTACCTACTGACATCAATTTAGTCTTCGAGAGGCTAATTTTCATACCATACTCATTGCACCTATTTTCAAGTTCCAAGCTATTAGACTGCAGGCTTTCGGCACAGTCTGCCATTAAGACCAAGTCGTCAGCATAGGCCAAACTGCTTACTACATTTCCACCTAACTGAATCCCTCCCTGCCATTTTATACCTTTCAGCAGATGATCCATGTAAACTACGAACAGCAAAGGTGAAAGATTACAGCCTTGTCTAACTCCTGTAAGTACCCTGAACCAAGAACTCATTCTACCATCAATTCTCACCGAAGCCCAATTGTCAACATAAATGCCTTTGATTGATTTTAATAATCTACCTTTAATTCCATAGTCCCCCAGTATGTTGAACATCTTTTCCCTCGGTACCCTGTCATATGCTTTCTCTAGTTCTACGAAACATCAACACAACTGCCTATTCCTCTCGTAGCATTTTTCAATTACCTGGCGCATACTGAAAATCTGATCCTGACAGCCTCTCTGTGGTCTGAAACCACACTGGTTTTCATCCAACTTCCTCTCAACGACTGATCGCACCCTCCCTTCCAAGATGCCAGTGAATACTTTGCCTGGTATACTAATCAATGAGATACCTCTATAGTTGTTGCAATCCTTCCTGTTCCCTTGCTTATAGATAGGTGCAATTACTGCTTTTGTCCAATCTGAAGGTACCTTACCAACACTCCACGTTAATTTTACTACTCTATGAAGCCATTTCATCCCCGCCCTCCCACTATACTTCACCATTTCAGGTCTAATTTCATCTATTCCTGCTGCCTTATGACAATGGAGTTTATTTACTATCCTTTCAACTTCCTCAAGCATAATTTCACCAACATCATTTTCCTCCTCCCCATGAGCTTGGCTGTTTGCAACACCACCATGATGATTTCCTTTTACATTGAGAAGATGTTCAAAATATTCCCTCCACCTCTCCAGTGATTCCCTGGGATCTATTATGAGTTCACCTGAATTACTCAAAACACTGTTCTTTCCCTCCCTTGCTAAGATTCTTTATTACTGTCCAGAAAGGTTTCCCTGCTGCTTGACCTAGCCTTTCCAGGTTATTACCAAAATCTTCCCATGACTTCTTTTTGGATTCAACAACTATATGTTTTGCTCTGTTTCTTTCATCTACGTACCAATCCCTGTCTGCCTCGGCCCTTGTTTGGAGCCATTTCTGATAAGCCTTCTTTTTACGTTTACAGGCTGCTCTCACTTCATCATTCCACCAAGATGTTCGCCTTTTCCCATCTTTACACACATTTGTTCCTACGCATTCCCTTGCTGTTTCTACTACAGCATCCCTGCATGCCACCCATTCACTTTCTATATCCTGAACCTGCTTACTGTCTACTGTTCGAAATGATAGTTATTTTTTTAAAAACATTTATTCCCTTCATTGAGCATGAACGGTTGATTCCCTATCACTTCTCTTCATAATAGATTTACCGGTATAAACAAAAAAAAAAACAGCTATCTTTCGTTGAAATTATTTAAAGTAAAGAATGTTTATCATACAAATAGGCTTGTCAAAAATAACGAACTTTTCTCCAAGTCCTTAGAGTTTCTCTTAACTGAAAACAAACTATGTCTCAAGGTAACGAATTCTTCTGATAAAGTATTTCCTGAAATAAGTTCATATTAAGTGAACAGAAAATGATTTAATTAACACCTTAAATGGGTTTAACAGCTGTCGCATGAGTATTGGGTTTGACACCTTTAGATGTTCTTGTAATTCTAAATGTGTTCTTACATAGGGTTAGGAACCTATAGGCATCTGCCTATTCTTAATCACTTCTGCCATCTACTATCGTAATTTAAAACTAATTCCACTCATAGTAGATGTGATTATTGCTGTCCCAGAGGTGCCAACCTTTGGTATGGCTTTTCCGTAATTCCCCTTCGCTACCCTCGGAAAAATGTTGGAGTCAAATCCAAAGCACACTCATCCCTTCTGGACACCCTCTTTGTCCTTCCCGACAACAATCTATTCTAAAATATATCCTATTACATAATACGTTTGCACATTACCTGTTCTGACGCAAAATATTCTTTGTAGCTTGTTTCACACGCAGCAGGTGCTTTTGTGTGGGATTTTTCTTGTAGCATCCTTCCTCCTGTGAGGACATTTTCCGCGTATGAACAATAAGCGATTCCAGTGTAGATATTATTGTAGGCCTGAAGTCCTTCTGTTTTTTCCTATTAACACTGAGAAATCTTTCTGTGGGAGAGTTACTGGCAGGTATACTTAATACTGCAATAATAGAAAATTACATTTTGTAGTGAAGGATAGCAGAGTAGAGTTCCTCACAATGAATATCACGACGCTCACGGGTATCAAAAGGAAGTGACGATCGAATAAGTATCGTTGCCAACTCACAAGCACTGAAACGAAGAGAGTCGAGTACTAATGCTCGAAAAGATTCATTTTTCCTTCCTTCATTATTTTTTCCGTAGAAATTATGTCGTTATAATGTCGCTTTTCCGTAATAATTTACCCTTTGGCCGTAATCCTGTAATCCCGTAATCGTGAGGGGAAATCCGTAATAATTACGGATAATCCGTAACAGTTGGCACCTCTGCTGTCCTATTCATTTTTATCCGGTCTCACGCCAGTCAGGTAGTTCGCGCCTAGGAGGCAGTCCAAAAGCTGTCTCGTGTTGCCTCGTGTGGTCCGCGCCAAATTCTTCGTAAAGAATTTATTTGTGCATATATACATTCAAATTACTAAATTTGCGAGTTGTTGTCGTCGTCATCGTTGTTACGATACAGTTGTTCTGCGAACTCCATTGTCCATGTTCTCATAACTTTTTGTAAATTGGTCTGTGTATCGTAGTAAACTGCTCCGAGTGACGTGAACATGGCTTGGTTAGAAAAGATGTTGAATTACCTGACAACATG
The DNA here is from genome assembly GCF_040414725.1 of Anabrus simplex. Taxonomy (NCBI): domain Eukaryota; kingdom Metazoa; phylum Arthropoda; class Insecta; order Orthoptera; family Tettigoniidae; genus Anabrus; species Anabrus simplex. The sequence continues at coordinate 1,563,723,135 of NC_090265.1, forward strand.
CCAACCTAAAGTAGGAATTACTCAAGAAAACATTGTGTTGTGTGCCTGTCAAACCAGAGGCGATGGAAAACTGTCTACTGCTGTGAGGAATGTGACGTGGCACTTTGTGCTTGCCCATGATTCTGTATTTACCACACTGTGCGCAATTTCCGAATGACCTATAAACAGTGTTGCCAACTTATATTTTCAAGATCCGCTAAATACTACTTAAAATCCGCTAAAATTCTGCCAAGAAATCCGATATCAAATAATGAGCCATAAAAAATGAGCAATAATAATAATAATAATAATAATAATAATAATAATAATAATAATAATAAAAAACATAAATGTGTGCATTCACATGATCTGTGAGTTTCACATGGATTAACCCCCTGCCTGCGAGCCGGCGAGCTAAAACTTGTAGGTGTGTTAGTGCCGGGTGCAAACTAGGTGAATTCCCTACCTCACTGGCCACACAAAAACCAGGCCAGTTTATTAAAGGCTCTTACTTCATAGCATAAAATATAAATGCTACTCTCTCACAGTTTCATTAGCTGTCGTCATTCGTCAACTAAGAGATAAGTACCCTTTCCCCACGCATTAGAAGTTCATGATACCATGATCTCATAACATCAAATCCAAATGTTTTCCTCATGCGACTGCTAGCTCCTCAAGGGTTATGAATTTCATGTTGTTGGTCCGTACTGAACTGAGAATAACATATGAATAGTAACACAGTAAGGTTTCCACCTATTCAGTACTAATATGTATTTACAATGTTATAAATTACATGGAACTAGCCATTAGCAAAATGCCGGAAGATACGCAAAATGAGGTTAGAACCGATGTTAAAAGGAAACTGAACAATATCCTCTCCAACCTAACCAACCCCGCAAATAAGCTCAATAATAGAGACAAAATAGCTGAACAAAAACGCATATACGCCCTCAAAAAGAAAATCAAAGATAATGAACTCATTGTAACCAAAGCTGACAAAGGCAATGCAACAGTTATCATGGATAAAAAAGCATATATTGAAAAAACAAAAAACTTTTTCACAGACAGCTCATTTTCTATAATCAAAAAGGACCCCACCCAAAAAATTCAAAGACTACTTAAACAAACTCTAAAAAACACTTCATTTTTATTCACTGAACAGGAAAAATCCAAACTCGTACAGATGAACCCAGGACTCCCCACCGCTAAAGCTCTCCCCAAGATACACAAAGCTGGAGTTCCCATCCGCCCAATTATCAACTATAGACCAAGCCCCTTATACAAATTATCACAATTCATCCAACGTTTCCTAAGAAAAAATTATCAATTTTTATCCAAAAAGTCCATTAAAAACACATCAGAGCTAGTAGAAAAACTTAACAATTTCAATTTGCAACCGGATTACTCCATCCACTCTTTCGATATTGTAAACATGTACCCAAGCATACAAGTATCAAAATTAATTCCAATAATTAAAAACAATTTAAACAAAAACAGCCACTTAAGCAAACTAGAGACACAAGACTTTATCACAGTATTAAAACTAATCATCAACAACAACTTCTTCACTTTCGACAATGTTATATATCAACAAGATGGCTTGGCAATGGGATCACCGGCCTCAGGCATCTTAGCAGAAATATACCTGGACTTCCTCGAACACACCAAAATTGACAAAGAATTTGAAAACATTCTCTTTTGGGCCAGATATGTTGACGATGTCTTCGTAATCATGAATGAGCAATCAATTAATGCCTCCACCACCCTCTTAAAACTCAACACTATTGATTCTCACATCAAATTCACACTAGAATCCGAATTAAATCAAAAAATCAACTTCCTAGATTTAACTATCACTAGAAACTCAGATTCTTTCAGTTATAAAATATTCAGAAAACCTACTCAAACAGCCTCCACCATTCGCCAAGATTCAGTGCACCCCCAGTCCCACAAACGAGCCACATACAACAACCTAGTTCACCGAGCCTTCAGCATACCCATGTCCAAGAAAGATCTAAAGAACGAACTTAACACAATTCGCGGAATTGCAAAATACAACGGCTTCAGCAATCATTTTATAGAAAGGATAATCAATAAACAAAAACATCGCCCTAAAACTACCCTCAAAAAAGAAGTGACTAAACCTCTAACATTCTCCACCTTCACGTTCAACAATGATATCTACAAGTTAACCAATACCTTCAAGAAACAAGGCGTTAAAATAGCCTTCAAAACCAACAATAAGAACACGAACGTCTTACACAATACTTCACACATCAACAAGACCAGCAGTTTTGTAAAATCAGGAGTTTACAGGATCAAATGCAACACCTGTGAAAAATCCTACATCGGACAAACCAGTAGAAACTTCAATACCAGATACCACGAACACACTAATGCAATAAAATACAACAGGTTTTCAGCCATCGGCCAACACATGCATGATTATAACCATAATTTCACCAATATCGAACAGGACATGGACATCCTCGAATTAGCAAACAAGGGCCCTTTACTCAACATAATGGAAAATTACTACATACACCTAGACCAATACTTCAACGCCAGTCACAATCTCAATGAAATCTCAGAGAAACCCAACATACTCTTCGATCTATTCATCACTTTCCTCAGAAACAATAATTCAGCCAACCAAAACTCAATCCTAAGTCTAATCAAAGGTACCTTTCCGAGACAATTACCCTTTTTCCCGCACCCTTCAGCCCCGCCTTAAAAGCTCCCCACCCCCACCTCACCCCAAGCCACCCCCACTCTTCCTAACCCCCTCCTAACCCGCACGCGCCTGCCCTCCTCTCTGCCCACACTTCTCTCCCCGCCACCAATCGCACACCATCAGCTATACTACACACACCGCAGCGCGAGGTAAGCGTCCTTTCACTTTATGTTAACCTTTTCCTATCTCCATTTTGTTTTTACTGACTTTCTCCATTTAAACAGGTCCAATTTGGTTTCCGCTAAGAACTGAGAATCAATATATCCACGCGCAGTTTCCACCTTCTTCTCAACCAGAAATTCAAAAACAACTTCACGTCCAACAATCAACAACGCAACTGACCAACACAGCTTTAATACACCAAATACCTAATTTCTCCGCTTAAGTGATCAGTGTCAAGCCAACTCAACATTAAAAAGAGTATCACTCTTTACTCTCCAGACTTTGTACATACTTGTATATATGTTTATATGTGTTATTTTACATTGTTTCTTTAGTATGAGGACTACTGACATCCACGAGGTTATATTTTACAACTCTAAGCACCCCACTAGTACTTTGTTCCAAACTTGTTTGTATATATATTATTATTTACTACTCACCTGTACCATACTAACATTTCTCATCTCATTACCAAACTTCACTTTATAAATTATAAAATCCATACGATTATTACAGTTAAAAATAACATGTTTTCAGGATTCGACAAAATACGTATGTATGCTTTAATATGGCTGATGATGACCCCTAGGCGGGTCGAAACTAGTTCCATGTAATTTATAACATTGTAAATACATATTAGTACTGAATAGGTGGAAACCTTACTGTGTTACTATTCATATGCTAGCTCCTGACAAGAAATACGGAATAGCTCAGAGACAGACTGGAGTACAAATTAAAAAAGAACGTAAAATGGATAAAACACAAAATTCCACTATAATAAATCTAGAATTCTGCCAAAAATTCCGCTGTCCGCTAAATGATATATTTCTCCGCCGACAGTCTTCTAATTCCGCCAAATTTAGCAGAAAATCCACTAAGTTAGCAACACTGCCTATAAACCAGAAAGTAGGTAGAACCTATTGATGCATATCTGAAAACTCGAAAAAGGTCATCATAATAATGAAAGGAACACTTTTTATATTTCTTTTGTATGAACACACTGTGTATATATGTATATATTTACAAGTTTACAAGAGCAACGGTAGTAACAATGCTATTGAATTTCTACTATATCACTAATAATTCAAGTAAATCAAGTAAAATATATTTTTCTGTTGAGTACATCTGCCGCACGCTACCGTACCCATTCCAAAAATGCACGTTGCACTGAATAATTACCCACTGGCTGGTTACGTTGTGAAACTATTCCCCGGTTAAGGGGTTAAATATTCTATCACTTGTGATGTGAATTTTATTTAGAGTTTTGTAGCACTTGAGATGCAAATCTTTGCCTACAGTTTATCTAAATATTTAACACTGGAATTTGCAAAAATTGTGAAGTAGTAAATAAAGTTTGTCTTGTAAGAATTTAATCTTTTCTTTTAAACAATTGTGTTAGACCAGAACGATTTCCAATTAAAGTTTATAGTATTCGTAGAACTGCCCATTCCAAAATCACTGACTCCACCGTTCCACAAATGGAAAGTCAGTCTAGTCTGGTGGAACCACAAAGTTTTTCTAAAAGCACTTATATCACCTGTATTACTAGAACACTGGACTGGACTGGAGAACATGTAGTTCAGCGAACCACACATTGAATCCCCCTGTAGTCGGATGTTGTGACGTCCATCATGATACCACGTTTGATTCTCTCGTTGAACCAAGGTCCAATGTCCCACGTCGAACCAAGTCTTCTCTTCCTTCGTTGACAGGTGTAGATGATTGCAATAGGCATTCGTCAGAATTTATTATATTCAAATGTAGTTGTAGAACATGAAAAAGTTCAACTGACTATCATTAACGTTAGGGGTGTCCTATTTAACATAGCACATTGTTTGGTAAAGTGCACACGAGTGGGTTATTTCAATCACTGGCAGCATATTTCAAGACTTTGTACTGGAAATCATAGTCCATTACATACCAAATTCTATCATCCATAATTAATGTACCACGGATATCGTAGTTCATTAAAAGCCCAATTCAATTACTTGTAAGTAATATTACTTGGATATCACAGTCTATCTATACCACAGTTCAATTATCCGTAAATCATGTCACTCGAAGATCACAGTTTATTAAAAGCATAGTTTATTATGAATAGTTAAGTGTCGTTACTTGGAAACAAAATTTTCTTCCACTGATAAAAATCACATTTGAAAGTAATGTCACTAGAAAACAGAGTTTGCTGACGAAATTGTATTTTACAAATGCTGTTGCAGAAATCAAGTCTGATCGTACAGCTCATTTCACGTAATTTTGAAAGTGTTTGCACGCGATGATAAAGTCTACTCATGAAGACGAAGTGTCTCATAATATTTATAAGAATTAACACACGACAATAAAGTCCATTCGTGAATACAACTGTTTGAGAAGTTCAGAGTTTGAACGTGAAAGAAAAATGCAACTCAATGTCTCACACTTTTGTAACAATTTAACACAGTCTTTAAATGTACAAGGTAAAGTACAGTTGCAGAACAGTCTATTTCAGATTACTAAGTAGTTCGTAATTCTCTAAGAAATGTTCTCAATTCATGCGTGATTGTTTGTATTGAAAGCTTTAAGTAGCTTATATTCAAATACTGTCACTTGTTTAATTACTAACATCTTAAACTGTAGTTAGAAACAAAGTTAATAACTCCAACCATCACAAGTCACTGTGATATTCAATCGAAAAGTTTCCAAGTGTCATAGCACTCACTGAATTTCTGAATTTACAAGTCCATTTGAAGATTCTTCGCGTAAAGTACCGAGTTCGAACGTCGTGTATAAATCCCCTCTCAGCATCCTGCATAAGCTACAACTGTGAGTGCTGAACTTGAACTAATGACCCTGTCAAAACTCTTCTCTTTTATATCATCCAGCTGGGCTGTCTCTTGTACCTCGTGGAAAATTGTATTTCTATTTCACTGAATATCTTCTAATTCCATGGGCCGATCGATTCTCATCAAATTTACAGGGGTTTATGTTTGAACTATGAGCTACAAGGTGATATGGTTTATAAACTGAAATTCCAACGGGTTTAGAATTTGGAAAATGTTCTGATAGGTTCTAGATCACCATGAATTGTTCACGTGCTATTATGTCATTGGCAACGCGCAACAGGTGATGTAGAATGCACGCTGAATACCTGGCTGTGCCGTGCTGTGTCGTTGAGAACTCATGTAAACTCTGGCCATACCGTTACAAATATTGGACTTTATAGAATTATGTTACAGGTGACCAATGGTTCCTGGTTTAACATATATATACTGTATATATCAGGACTAATTTCGACTATTCCTGCTGCTTTATGACAATGGAGTTTATTTACGTCCTTTTCACTTCCTCAATCATAATTAACCACCGCCATTGCCCTCTTCCCCATGAGCTGGGTTGTTGGCGACATCACCAGGAAGGTTTCCTTTTACATTGAGAAGATTTTCAAAATATTCCTTCCACCTGTCCAGGATTCTCTGGGATTTATGAGTTCACCTGATTTATCCAAAACACTATTCATTTCCTTTTTCCCTCCCTGTCCAGAAAAGTTTCCCTGCTGCCTGACCTAACCTTTAAAGGTTATTACCAAAATCTTCCTATCACTTCTTGGATTCAACAACTACTGTTCGTGGTGTGGGTTACTGTAGTCACATCCTAATTCGTGAAACATGGGCAATGGCTGAGGTCTAGTATGTGGTTCTGAGAGTCGGGATACCAGTTGCTGTGGAGCGGGAGTGGGCATCTCGGACATAATTTGAGTTTTGGCTCTCCTTGTGCTCCGGCGACTAGAACTATACAATCCACCAGTGGTCCTTAACCCATCAGAGGAGAGATCCTCACTAGGACTATGTGTAAGGGTAGCGTTCTGCTTTACAGAATTTTCACCAAACACACACAGAATGTTTTAAGCAAACTAACATAATTGATACATAATTCAAAGAAAGAAATAACTAAGTGCAAGGATAAATTCCCCATCTTGAAAAAAATATGCATAGGAACCAACCTTTGAACTGAGTTATCGGCAGGGAACGGATTTATATGTACTTATAATTATTGAAATATGTACATATATATTATTTTTATTGAAATATGGAATTATATATGGACTTAAAATTACACATATTACATTAATTTCTATTTAATATCAAAGCTCAAAGAAGCTAAACAAAGTAGATCTACATGCAACATAATGTTGCACTTCTCATTCTAATATATATGAACACAATCTTTTATTCTCTGTTACCAAAAAATGGATTACAAAATGTTCTTTTAATGCTAGAAAGTGAATCTTCTCCTATTATCTCTAAGGACAGATTTATACGGACTGAAACTGCGTTCAACATCGGAAGAGGTAATGGGGGCATAATTCAACACAATATCTGCTGGGGTTAAATCCAATGTTAATTTTACACTTAAATCTCCACACAGCATTGCAGCAACCTTTGTCATTTCTTCACATCTAGGGTTCTTTGAAAGTATAGTGGCCATCTTCATGTTTGCTACATCTGCAACTTTACCTGTACCACGATTTAGTTGTTTCACAGTTTTATTCACAATTACACAACTTTCAGAAAGTGAGAGATGCAAGTGTTGGAACCTTTTCAGTGTTTTTGTGATGCATGAAAATTTATGCTGAATGTAACATAAGTCATTTCTCACACTTGTATCGCAGACAATTGTTTTTGCGGTTTCAATTGAGGCTGCATTTTAAGAGTCCATGGCGCGCAGAACGTTCTTAACACAGTCTATATATTCAACATAAAATTCAACCGCTTGCAGCCACGTAAACCACCTAGTTAGAATCGGCTTAGGTGGCAATGGAATCTCTGGGTACATTTCTTTCAAAAGATGAACTCTTCTGTGGGCTTTGAGAAAAACTTTCTTCACTGAGGAAATCAATTTTGGGGTAACCGCCTCTTACCACTTCTGCCACACGATGAAAGGCATGTGCTACACATCATGGTAAATGAGTCATCTTAGGATATACAACACATAATGCTTCTCTGGCTTTTATCATATAAGGTGCGGCATCGCTAATAAAAAGTAACACTTTATTATACTTAACGCCCTGTGGCCAGAGGATACCCATAGCCTCATTGAACAGCTTTGCTATCGCACTTTTCTAGAACATCACAGTGTAAGAGAATCTGTTTACAATAATCTTCGCTTAACAAACCAATGATTACGTTACCAATTAGCCTGCCTTATTTGTCTGTTGTCTCATCAATGGAAACACAAATTGGACCGTCTTTAATCTCTTGCCTTATCTTCCGAACAGTTTCATCGTATATGGCTGAACAGTATGTTTTTCTGAACGTTGACTCATTCGGGATGGATCGTTTAGTATTGTACCGGGAACGCCGATACGAGAGAAGTCCGAAGTATGTTTGTTGAATGTCTTGTAAAAACTGTGGAACTTAGGGGACGTTCAATATTACGTTTAATTGTGAAATATGCAATATTTCCCAAGTGCTGCACGGGGACTTGTGTTTTGATTCTTATCCTCATTAAAGACTGTGACAATTCAGAATACGCATGTCGCGTTCCCAGAAAGCCTAGAACTTTCCAGTATTTTGAGTGAATCCATCATTTATGAAATCAGACTTTTTCTTTCAAATATTATTTTCTTTAATGGCTATTCACTTTGCCTATCGACGGAACAGGACAGTTTCCGAGTGCTATTTATTCAGTTCATTGCCAATGTGTTTTAAATCTTCAGAACTATGCATTTAGAACTGTAGTGACAGTAATCTTCTAGAACATTCTGACTTACAGTAAGCTTGTGTTATGAACTTGCATTTCTACCTGTACAAAGTCAAAATCATCTTGTTCTTCGAGTGATTATTCCAGAATGTTTTGATTTAATATCCAGAGTGCAGTAACAATCATTAAAAGGTTATATCTGTTCAGACAGTGCCATGAATGTGTGGAGTGCCGTGCAGAAAACTCAAGTGTGAATTACGTCTCAAATCGAACCCAGGAACGTGTGCCAATCTTCGAGACATTCCAGAACGTCGAGACATTCCAGAACTCCTCATCCGAGCAGGTGTGGTCCCTGCCCAGGCGATGTCCAGCGCCATCCCAGGACTCGGAGGTACCAACCAGCCACGACACTTCCATGCTGCTATACGAAGGTGATATGAACTTGCTTTTGATGATCAATACTCAATTTATCAAAAGAATCTCTAAAATTGATAACTATACCCCTCTCTGTACCAACTCCAATGATAAAGCCACTCCCTAGGATAAGATCCATGCTCGTTAATTTAATATCAAGCACCTTAAAGATATGAACACTTTTTATGGGTACAGTGTATTTCTCGAGAAATTCCGTGAAGTACTGATTATTCATTTTGAAGAGAGGTATGTCAGCAGAGATGAGAGAATGGCAGAGATTGGTGTTGAACTCGGACGTTACACTGGAAGTTGCTGGTTGTGTCAGAAACAACTGTCTCTGCTTGGAATCTCGTTGTTTTTTTAGCCTGGTGTTTACTGGTTGAAACGTGCTGTTGCACAAGGAACCTCTGAGTAGATATCACTGTACAATGACACAAATTACAAAATAATATCTTACTGTCAGTTGATAAACCATCTTCTTTAAATTCTGATACGTAACTTTTCAATTTTAAACTGGTTGACTGAGCTACTTTAGACATATTGTAATAACATTAATGTCTTCAATGAATATCAATATACAACTGCATACCTGAACGTACAAGAACACTATGATCCGTCTCACTGCTAATTCAAACTGTGAATGACTGGTAGTGAACTAGATGGAGTTATGGAGCAACCAAAGGGAATGCCCGAATTACAAACTAATCCGGAAACCACTAGCACATCGTTGATGAATGAGATTTCCCAAGTTACGAAATTATGGCACAGACACAGTCGATGTTATGTAGTGCAGCTTATCAGTGCCGTAAATGTGATTCAGATAGTCACGGTACTGACCGGCTGATCTCCACCATTTCCGAGCTCAACCTCTCTCTTTCTTTGCACCGCTTATCAGCTTATTTTATCAGCCCAGACATGGAAAGGCGTGATAATGACCTGTACACCAGTTAAAATATTCATTTTTCTAATATAGATTTTTAATTTATTTCTCCATTATTGAAAGGACTGCTAATTTAATATAATTTACTACTTTTTAGCCGAAATATGGACTAAATTGATTTTAATGACGAAGAATATGGAACATATGTGCTAAACTCCAAAATATGGAAAAATATGGAAAACGAATACTCAATTTTTCAACTCCACATGTCATGATTCGTAAAGATACTGCAAAATATAATTAATTTTAGCTTCCTAAAGAGATATGTATTTACATATAAATCCGTTACCTGGTTATCAGTAACCTCTCTCTCTCCCATCACAATTTTTGACTCAAACCCAAAGGATACTTCTCCCGTCTTGAAAATCTCTTCTTTTTTCCTTCCTGACATCAGTCTATCATATTACACAATATTTGCATATTACTTGTTAGTTCTGTGACAAAAAATTCTTTGTAGCTTGTTTTGCAACCAGCAGCTGCTTTTCAGTGTAGGTTTTCTTGAACATACCTGCCAACTTTAAAAAAAAATAATCAGATTTTGATATGGAAATCAGGAAAAATCAGGAGATACAACCGGTCAAAATGGCTTATTCTACATGTCTTGCGCAATACAGTACCATGATATATTTATAACACTTATGTCTCAAAGCCCGACTGTTGCTATACGAGGCTGCAAGGCTAAAAAATTACACATCTCTATTACCTCACAGGAAGTAAGTGAGTGAGATGATCGGTCTCTGTTAAACCTTACATGTAACTAATCTCATGTTTAGACCCGTACTGAAATATGCTATAATATGCTTACAATATTGTGTTTTTTTATTCCGCCTTTTCAATACAATTGATTTTATGTTGTTAGAAATTCATAATGCTACAACATTATTTTATAGGGACATGTTTCGCTTGATTTCAAGCATCCTCTGCCTATGTAATCATCTCAAGGTTAAGACCTGTCATTGTTAATTTGCTTTGACAAATTTGTGCTTAACTATAATTCTAAAATTAAGTAATAAAATATAGAAACATACGAATTTGTGAATACATTGATAGTTTAACAATATGAATGACTATACTAAAATTGGAATATCCGTTAATTCTAAAGACAATGATGCCCAAAACACAGTAAAATCTTCACAATGTTGAAAATTTGGCTAAAATTTTTCAAAGTTCTAGTTTATTAAAAACAATTGTAAACTGACTTCTTATTTTAAAATTTGAGTCGTAATTTTTGATAAAACTTATTGGTGTCTGAAGATTAAAATCTTTGATACGTTGGAATTCTGCTTCTGGCATTAATTTTGAGGCATGCTACTGTGATTTATTAGTTTTGAACAGTAAAATGCTCATTTGAGTAGTTTCATCGAACTAGTCTTGTTTTGATGATCATATTTTACGTTGGCAATAGTTCATTTTTATGAGGGTTTAGTCAAAAGGGAAGCCAATTCGAAAACTTCAATTTTAGTATAGTAATTCATATTGTTAAACTATCAATGTGTTCACAAATTCATATGTTTATATATTTTACTACTTAATTTTAGAATTATAATTACGCACAAATTTGTCAAAGCAAATTAACAATGACAGGTCTTAACCTTGAGATGATTACATAGGCTGAGGATGCTTGAAAGCAAGCGAAACATGTCCCTATAAAATAGTGTTGTAGCATTATGAATTTCTAACAACATAAAATCAATTGTATTGAAAAGGTGGAATGAAAAAAAACCCACAATATTGTAAGCATATTACTCTGCTAAGCCTTCCGAAAACCGTATGAACTCATGCTCCACACGTGTGAATCGGTCATGCACTTATATGTCATTACTTAGCAAATGCATAGATTAATATATTGTATCAAGTACACGCGTGATTATGCGAAGCGCAATGCTATTTGTATCAAAAAACTAGCTGTTGTACGCGTGCTTTGGTACAGAATTCTCAGAAAGATTGTCCTCATAGTTTTTTCAACTGAAGTCAACATAGGTCATTACAATGACATCAGTACGAACTGTCGTAGGTACAACATCGTAACTGGTGTAAAACCTTCAATTATTGTGGTTGGTCATATTTTATTAAGTGCTAAATTATCTTTTATTAAATGTTAAATATGACTAATACAAGGTTTCCCTGTAAATATGTATTATAAATTTGTATAACCTCAAATACGTATTGTGTATAGGTTTAACCTCAAATTCTATATGGATGAAAGTGGTAGAAAACTCTATAATGTTTGTATATTAGATTTATTCTACTATAATTTGGTATATATGAAGGGTTCTGGAAACTTACTGTAAGGTTTATTATCCAGATACATGTAGAGACACTCGGAATGTTGGAGAAATTTCCATGTGTATTGGTAAACAGTAATGAAAGTTCTAGCAGGATCCATTACTGGAGTACTCCATTAGACTAGCTGGTCGATCGATGTTTCGAGCATGTTACATTAGAGTGTTGTACGAACCCTTCCAGAAATCGATAATTCTAGACAGTTGATCGAACAGTATATATATTGAGCCATCAGTTAGTGAGGGGGTGAGTTCAAGAGAGCGTATGTTATAGTGCACGAGTCAGTGTTGTTGATAACTGTACTTGTCAGAATCGACTTCCCTGCTGCTTGACCTAGCCTTTCCAGATTATTACCGAAATCTTCCCATGACTTCTTTTTGGATTCAACAACTATTTGTTTCGCTCTGTTTCTTTCATCTACGTACCAATCCCTGTCTGCCTCGGCCCTTGTTTGGAGCCATTTCTGATAAGCCTTCTTTTTACGTTTACAGGCTGCTCTCACTTCATCATTCCACCAAGATGTTCGCCTTTTCCCATCTTTACACACAGTTGTTCCTAGGCATTCCCTTGCTGTTTCTACTACAGCATCCCTGTATGCCACCCATTCTCTTTCTATATCCTGAACCTGCTTAATGCTTACAGTTCAAAACTTCTCGCTAATCATAACCATGTTCTTCTGTCTAATTTCCTCGTCCTGGAGATTTTCTACCCTTATTCGTTTGCAGACAGATTTCACTTTCTCTACCCTAGGCCTAGAGATACTTACTTCACTACAGATCAGATAGTGGTCTGTATCATCGAAAAATCCACAAAAAATTTGTACATTCCTAACAGATTTCCTGAATTCAAAGTCTGTTAAAATATCGTCTATTATGGATCTGGTACCCCTAGCCTCCCATGTGTAGCGGTGAATAGCCTTATGCTTGAAGAATGTATTTGTAACAGCTAAACCCATACTAGCACAGAAGTCCCGCAAACGCTTCCCATTCCCATTAGCTTCTATATCTTCACCACATTTACCAATCACCCTTTCGTATCCTTCAGTTCTATTCCCAACTCTTGCATTGAAATCGCCCATTAGAACTATTCTATCCTTGCTGTTGACCCTGACCACGATGTCACTCAATGCTTCACAAAACTTGTCAACTTCATCCTCATCTGCACCCTCACATGGTGAATACACGGAGACAATTCTAGTTCTAATTTCTCCAACTGTCAAATCTACCCACATCATTCGCTCATTTACGTGCCTAACAGATCTCCTCTCTTCCTCGTTATCTCCCCTTACCCGAATATATCTTACTCCTAGCACATTCAGATGCATCCTCTTTGCTGACTCAGCCAGTTCTACCTTCTTTCTTCCACAAGCCCCATTAATATTGATAGCTCCCCATCGAATTCCATTTCTTTCGTCAAGTTGTTTCCAAGGAGTCCCTCGCCTGTAAAATGGGAGTGGGACTCCATTATTCCCATAGGTCCGAGGCTTGCTTAAAATGTTCTGAGCTCAGTAAATTCGAGAAGCAGGATGGTACCCTACTTGCACATAGTCCAAGTGAGGATCTCTCCTCTAACGGGTTATGGACCACCGGTGAATTGTATAGTCCTAGCCGCCTGAGCACAAGAAGGGCCATGTCTCAGAATATGTCCAAGATGCCCACTCCCATTCCATAGCAACTGGTATCCCGACTCTCAGGACCACTTACCAGGCCACTCAGCCGTTGCCCATGGTTCCCCAACACTTACCAAAAATAAAGATCTAATATCTATTGATCTAATAACCAGCATCGTAAGTACAGAGGCTACGCACCACTTAATTAAACTTTACAATGAACCTAATCACTTAATCACTCCTTCCCATAAAGAAAATGTTAAAAATATCATACTAAAATATAATTCATAATCAAAAAATTCAGATATAAAAAAGCAAACCAAATAGATTTAATACAATAAATTCTATATATAAGAATAATCATACTACATCAACAAAGTGTCAATATCAGGCAGCAGCTTCAAATCCAAAATAATTAATAGAAAAATGACATATTAAATGCCGTACTAAGCAAGTTAGATAATCATGTATCAACAAATGTTCTATTAAATCAAATTAATAAATATACTCCTGCTGTAACCAATGTTGATGAATGAACTAAAGCTGATAGAGGAGTTGGAGCAGCTATAGCTGCTGGTAATCTTGAAGAAAAAGGAATTTTAGCACTTTTAGTTATAGCAGCTACGACGGCGATATACAAACTAAAAACAAAACCAAGTTGAATATAACGCGTATTGTCGATTATAGAACAGATTCCTCTGAAAAGACTGATACACCGCCAAATTCTTTGAGTTTCAAGACTTTCATTTTTGGTGCTTGAATAGGTATGGTTGGTACATCCCTCAGCTTATTAATTCAAGCAGAATTAGGGCTTCTGGATGTCCAAAAAATCAAAAAAGGTGTCGATAAAAAATTGGATCTCACCACCAGCGGGATCAAAAAACGAGGTATTTAAGTTTCGGTCAGTAAGTAGTAAAGTTGATGCTACCCCGGGTCGACTAAACCAGACATCTTAAAAACCAACTAATATTTCATTACAAACTTGTTATTTTTGATAATAATATTAGTTTTAAAAACTTGCTTTCCAAGAAATAAAGGTAAATAACTTACCCTATCAGTTCTAATAAAAGGTATAAATCATAACGCACCTAAAAGATTAGATAATATAACTTTTAAATTTGTATTTTCAAAATAATTCGAATCGCACTAACAGATCCAGGGTGTTCCTCATAGAGTGGTACTAATCACAGGTACTGTAAAACTCACCCTGAGTCACACACTGTCGCTACTAATCACAAATCTATTGTGTACCTAACATAGTGGTACTACGTGCAAGTAAAAGCGACCCATGGCGTTCCCCGCGTGGTGGTATTGATTACACGTAGCCTCATGGTTCTAATTCAATCATCCCTTGGTCGCCCCTTTTAGTCGTCTTTTGTGTCAGGCAGGGGATACCACGGGTGTATTCTTCGCCTGCGTTCCCCACCCACAGGGGAATATGCGATTGGTCCGCGAGAGCTATTTTATTTCGCTGAAGTCCGCCAGCAAGCCAGTTAGTACCCCCCTATCCGCCACAGGGGAGTATCACCTTTCCTCCTGCTACGCCAGCGTAGTATGTTAGTGGTTATTCCATTTAAGTGTACACACTGATCATTCCAAACACTGCCTCAGAGTGGGGATCGAATAGCTGGAATACTAGGATGAGCCAGTGTGTTACGTACCAGTAGTATCAGAAAATTTGTAAACTAGAGGAATCGCATGCTAAAGAAGAGAGAGATCTAACTCCCCAGCTACTTCCCGCCAATATTCAATACTAGATACGCAGCAGTAATCCTATCTATCAGAGATAAATGGCAGGAGAATACACAAAGCACATCACAACAAACAATGGTTTGAGCTTTCTATATTGCAGACCTTCACATTTAGTTTTCTTCCGACTCTGTTATACTAGAGCATCTAATGTAAAGCAAGTTCTCCTTTCTTTCATGACTCCCTCTTGTGTTATTATTCAGCGATCGTTCCTTCATGACTTTCTTCTGATTCTTATAATTATCTTCGCAATTTAATCACCATCACCACCAATATTATCATAGTCGGTAAGATAAAACTGGATAAGACATAATCAGAAATTGTACTAACTTTTGTTATGTAGTACTTTTCGATATGACCAATAAGATAGGTAATTAAAAATTAAATTTTTGGCACATTCCACTAAACTATCATTTCAAACAGGGTGAATAAAATTATTTATAGCACAGACTGTAGTTCCCTATTCCCCGACTTTACACACAGATTTTCATTAAATTCTGTTCACCCATTTTCTTGTACCTCGGTGCTGATATGGACTTAGCAACAAATATCCAAATTCATTAATATCTCTGTTACCATAGCCGGTACGGTAAAAATGTATAAGATATAAATGATCGTAAATTTAATAACATATAACTTTAATTATGTAGTATTTATTTATTGATTTATTGATAGGGCCAATAATAACATAAATATTTGAGAATTAAATTTTAGGCCTTCCCCTAAACTACCATGTCACTCAGCGTAGATTGTAGAGACTTATTCCCCGACTTTATATACCGATTTTCATTAAATACTCTTTAGCCTTTTTCTCACGATGCGCGTATATAGTGAAACAGGAATGCCTGTACTTTAGTTTAGTGGAGAACATGGATTGACGCCAGGGCATGTACGGTCCATGCTCAGAGAGTCGGAGAGGGAAGGTTAGTGCAATAAGTTCTTATTAAGTGGAACTTGGAGTTTATTCAAGAAAAGCAGATAAATCACATCACCTTTACAGACGAATAGTTGGAGTTTGAGTGTCCAGAAAGATGTAGAGAAGGGTGCCGTCCCTCGGCGTCGGTCGTCGTCCCACGTCGATGGACTCCTCCCCTCACCACAGAACTCCTCTCAGCACTGCACTGGAGGTTGTGGGACGACACTGTTTGTTAAATGTACGAGTTCCACTGTCAAGAGTGCTGGACGCAAAAGACTTCGAAGAAATAAATTCAGAATCACAGTTCCGTGATGATAGAAGTTAGCACTGTTCAGTAAATGAAATAGTCATTGACGAACTTGAAATTATAGGTAACACAAAATCTGGAACCTTCTGTGACTTTGAGGTTCAACCGTGTGCAACTTCACTTAATCACAGTTCAAAGAAAAGAAGAAAAGTCCCTCGGGCACAGTCTTTCGTAATGTTCATAATGAATACGATGAAATGAATGCAATGTTTTAGCATACACGAACTTTGAAATACATGAAATACATCACAGTACAGCCTCGTGACTTGAAACCAAGTTTTCGTAGAGGAACAGTTTATGAATTGTAACACGCAGTCTTGTGAAAAGAAAATTAAGTTCCAGTAAAACACAGTCTTTATGAAGTAAATTACACAGTCTCTCAAAAACAAATATAGGCACAGTCTTTATGAAGTAAATTAAACACAGTCTTTCAAAAGAAATTAATTTTCCACTGAGGCACAGTAAATCAACACAGTCTCTCGAAAAGAAATGTAGGCACAGTATTAACGAAGTAAATCGAACCTTGAGTTACAACCTTTTATGAAATGAAGTTAATTCTCACTAAGGCGCAGTCTTTATGCACTAAGTCAATCACACTCTTTATGTGACAGCAATTAATGTAAAGTCTCTGTAAGACGAAATTCACAAGTCAAAAAAATGTTCATCAGCTAAACCGATTCTATCACTTGTATTACTATTGAACAAGTCTTCTGAGGCAACTTATTTCCTTCACGCAAAGTTCAAGTCCCACGAGTATACGTTCGACACTTAGACACTCAAATCGTCTTGCTTACTTTCTACCATCGGCCCTTGAAGGAGTGAAAGGTAAAGGCTTCCACCATTGTTAACCTCGGCACGTGATGGGGCAGAGTGGTTAGCTCTACGACCGGCCGCCTTTGCCCCCCAGGAATTAACCTGGTACTCATTTATGGTGTAGGCTGAGTGAACCTCAGGGCCATATGCACCTCCGGAAGTGGATATCTCGTTTCTTAAATTTTATGACTTCCTGACGGGGATTTGAACCCATGTCCTTCCGGGCGAACCGAGGACGCCTTTACCACCTCTGCCAGACAGCCCCTAGCCGGACAGAATAACAGTCTATAATCCCACAGCTGGCCCGCATGGCATGGCAGCTGGGACACGGCGAAACACACACTGAATTCTACGGAACCAGTGGGGTCCTTTTATACCCACAGGTCGGCTGGCCAGGCTGAAAATATGAGATTCTTTAACCTTCCATAACTCGGCCATCCTTACGCTGATTTGCTTGAAATTTTGTACAGTGATATTTGTTATTTAGGCCTACAAGATGATGTACTTCAGATTATGATCAGACATCCCGTTCTGGATATAGTGATATCGAAGGAATGGAACATTCGATCGTAACGTCACTCGGCCTTGGCTGGTACCCTGCAGTGAGCGATCACCTGCCTGTGCTGTCACACATGATGCCTGCGCGCTTGGCGCTCATTTGAAATCTTCACAGATGGGTGTTAGCGCATTTTCCACAAGAAATACATGGACAGCGAATGCTGACAGGGCATTCCCGTTTCAATACACACATACAGATATTAAGGAAAATTAAAACGTGCATTTCTCCTTGTTACTGTGGTACAGGAATTTCATTCTTTTTAAATTCTGAGCAATGTACAGACACTTGTTTTATTTATATTGAGATAAATTAAAATAAAATTAATACAGATATAGAAAAACAAGAACTCACTTCTAGGGTAATCACATACTTACTGATGATTTTTATAAGCTTTTACCTGGACATGTGCCTTAATCTATTATAGCAAAACAATGTTCTGGCTCAGCATCAACATGCTTGCTTCTCGCGCCGCAGTGTGGAGTTCATACCAGTCGTTCCATGCTGCAACTATGGATTCTTTTAACGAATAAACTACCATCTACTTAACTTTTATATTTAAATATTAATAATTTAATGAGTAACTTATATGCTGTATTTAACATCTCCAAATTCAGCGACTTGTGAGATATGGGTACCTTTAGCAAACTAACTTACACTTACTCTGATAGCAAACTAAAAGGGCCATATGCACCTCCGGAAGTGGATATCTCGTTTCTTAAATTTTACGACTTCCTGACGGGGATTTGAACCCATGTCCTTCCGGGCGAACCGAGGACGCCTTTACCACCTCTGCCAGACAGCCCCTAGCCGGACAGAATAACAGTCTATAATCCCACAGCTGGCCCGCATGGCATGGCAGCTGGGACACGGCGAAACACACACTGAATTCTACGGAACCAGTGGGGTCCTTTTATACCCACAGGTCGGCTGGCCAGGCTGAAAATATGAGATTCTTTAACCTTCCATAACTCGGCCATCCTTACGCTGATTTGCTTGAAATTTTGTACAGTGATATTTGTTATTTAGGCCTACAAGATGATGTACTTCAGATTATGATCAGACATCCCGTTCTGGATATAGTGATATCGAAGGAATGGAACATTCGATCGTAACGTCACTCGGCCTTGGCTGGTACCCTGCAGTGAGCGATCACCTGCCTGTGCTGTCACACATGATGCCTGCGCACTTGGCGCTCATTTGAAATCTTCACAGATGGGTGTTAGCGCATTTTCCACAAGAAATACATGGACAGCGAATGCTGACAGGGCATTCCCGTTTCAATACACACATACAGATATTAAGGAAAATTAAAACGTGCATTTCTCCTTGTTACTGTGGTACAGGAATTTCATTCTTTTTAAATTCTGAGCAATGTACAGACACTTGTTTTATTTATATTGAGATAAATTAAAATAAAATTAATACAGATATAGAAGAACAAGAACTCACTTCTAGGGTAATCACATACTTACTGATGATTTTTATAAGCTTTTACCTGGACATGTGCCTTAATCTATTATAGCAAAACAATGTTCTGGCTCAGCATCAACATGCTTGCTTCTCGCGCCGCAGTGTGGAGTTCCTACCAGTCGTTCCATGCTGCAACTATGGATTCTTTTAACGAATAAACTACCATCTACTTAACTTTTATATTTAAATATTAATAATTTAATGAGTAACTTATATGCTGTATTTAACATCTCCAAATTCAGCGACTTGTGAGATATGGGTACCTTTAGCAAACTAACTTACACTTACTCTGATAGCAAACTAACTTAAGTTGCCTGTACACTTGAGAGTAAGTACTGGCGAGAACCTCTCAATAGCAGTTACTCACCAATGGACACAGTTTAACTATTATTCTTGCTTTAAGTTCATAATCTGATGTCCAATACGGTCTACAATGAGATTTATTACTTGTAATGGACACAGTGCCGAGAGCAACTAAGGGAAATTCGCTCGCAACTCTCCGAATCTTAACACTCTCGCTAGTCGACATCTGCTCCCCGGCCCTCCCGGAGATTAGCTCTCCAGATACAAACTGTGTTTGAATTGTGGCAAAGCTATCGAGAGCTTGGTTCTATTTTCAGTTTCAAGATGACTAAAAATTGGTCACCGGAGGAAACAACACTGTTAATTGAAATGTATGAAAGTCGAGAAATTTTATGGAATGTGAAATGTACCAATTACCATGACAGAGTGAAGAAACATAAAACTTTAGAGGAAATAGAAGTGAAGTTTTCGTGTTCCGGAGTTGAAGTTCAAAGAAAACTTCACAACTTAAGGAATCAGGTAAATCTGTTTAATGAAGTTGAATTAAGAGTAAATTGTTAGTTTATATTTTATTATAATCACATCAATTTGCATGGAAATAAATATATTATAATGACTGTAGCCTGGTTATTATTATTGTAATAACAAGTATATAATATAATACATATATACAATATTTAAATTAATCAATAATGTAATGTTCTCTATTGTTTAAAGTATCTGAAGAATTGAAAAAATTGAAAAACAGAAAACGGTAGCGGGACAGATGACAATTACCAAAGTAGATTTTTCTTCTTTTTTACAAAGAATAATCACAGCTGCTGCGACTTGCCAGTAGTAGTGTGATGACATTTCGACTACTCTCCACTCTCTACAGGTGCACAAGTGGACAGGTTGTGACGAGAACTCGTGAAAGCTATCTTAGCGAGTGATTCAGCAGGTACTCTCGATAGTTATTCGGGTCGAAATTAACTCTCAAATGGACAACAACGCGAGAGCAGAAATCAAAATTTACTCCGAGTTAATCTCAAATGGAAACCCACCCTTATACTTACTCCAATTTCACCTATATAAGGGATGAATTTTGAAAAATGCCCAGAAATGTATTTGTTTATTTTCAATATGGAGTTCATATACTGAATTTCTTAACTCCACAAATTTTGTGACTCTTGAGATTGGGATGCCTTTAAAAAAAAAAAATTTTTTTTAAAGGAAGAAAAAAGACTCGCCTTCCTTTCCATCACTGTCAGGGTTAAATGAAAACAATATATCCTCCCAAACACATGTTTGTTTATTTTTAATGATGAATTTATATGCTGAATTTTACCTCTCCAACTTACTTGCAAGATATGTGTATTCTTTAAATAGAAATCAACCCTCTTTTCACCCCTTTAGGACCCAAATATAAAAAAGAAACCCTTCCTTACCTCTTGCCTATGGCATAAGAGAGGTCCAAATTTCATGTTTCTTCGTTCCGCAATTTTGCCTGGGTGTTGCTGAGTGAGTGAGACAGTCAGTCAGTCCTTTTATATTATATAGATAGAATGTAGATGTCTTATTAATGAAGAACATATACTCAGTACTTTTTTATTAGTTCAACTTGATATTATTTTTATTGAAAACTAGTATGAGTAGAGTACTTGTATATAAAAAGAGTATTAGCACGTTCTCGGCCGCTGAGATATCGGTAACTATTCCTGGCATACTGTAATTTTTTTTGCTTAATGAAGTTCCTGTGTTCTTATGCATTTTAGATTATCATTTCAAATACTTCAATAATATTTTTGTGCATAGGAGCCATGATGTATACCGTATGGTGTCATGATAGGTAAACAAGTGTAATGAAGGAAAGAATGTTTTGATCAACTGTAGATATTCAATAACTTTTCTACAACAGATAAATTAGTTTTTGAACATTTCTCACAAAAATGGTGTGTAGTAAAATCCTTATTAGGCCATTGCTGAGTGACCAATCGCTGTGCAATACACAAAGCCAATATAGTAGCCTATAATAGTGTGCTGCAACAAACACAATTATATGCATATATGTGTAATCGGTCAATACGGACATAAAACTCATAAACAACGAAACAAACACAGTGGCATTGTTTGGAGCCAATTACTTCTGTCTTTTGTGTAATTCCACGAAGTATCGCTCAAGACACAAGCCTAGCTGTCCTGGATACTTGCTGCAATGGAGCATGCTGTCCTGCACCACCCGTCTTCATAACACTGCCTGCACGGCTTCCGCAATCTACGCCCATTCTCCTTAGCCATGCATTTACTGGCAAAATGTGATCCTGTAAGCGTAGTGATAGATTTTGGAAGCCTATGTGACGGTCTTTTTTTCCACTAAGAATGCACTGGAACCTCACTATTCTCAACTGACATCACAGAAAAGTATGCCGAATTGTAACGCCAATAGAGATAATAATTAACAATTAATCTGATGCCCATATGAAGAATATGTTTAACAACAGCTTTACAATGCAAAATTAGGCCACTGTTTACGCTGGTACTGGTGGAAATATGACCTTTAATTTTTGTCATGGAGTGTGACGTACATGTCGTCAACAGCCGCGAACGTGTTAATATGCAATTTTACATAGTAACTACAGTGTTCTATCCCAGAAATTTTTGTCAGTCGGATGGGGAATACTACACAGAAAATTAATATGATACAATTTCAATTTATTCCCCTCAGGGCATTAACAATATCAGACAGGTAAACATTAACTGCAAAACTGAACAATTTTAGTGTCATCATGAACAAGAAATAACAGAGATTTTTGAACTTCTAGTGTTTCGCTCATTCATAATCGTTTAACACCCACCGGCGCTTACCACTTGGTTGCTGTAGAGTGCCATGCAGGTTTGTGACATCATGAGGAATCAAGTTCTCGCATGCAATTCTTCGCTAATCCAGACACCACTCGTGCACAACACTATGTGATAATTAAGCTAAACATTTAAACTCCGATGTAATTGGTGCAATTATGCTGATAATAATGATCATTTAAATAAACAGTTTTACAGTATTCAGTTTTAATTTGGAGCATCCAATGATTCAAACATGTATTATCATTATGTAACTAGAATATATCTAAGTTATATTAGCCAGGCGGTCTGTAAAAATGGCAGGGTGGTGCGCCCATTAAAAAGGTCATAGGAAGAACACTGAATTAATTGCCTAGCAACGTAGCAGAATGGTCAGCGTCAAGGCCTTCATTTCAGACGGTCTTGGTTTTGATGCTCGGCTGGGTCATGGATTTTGAATCGTGTTTCATTAATAGCATCTATCGAACAAGGTTGGCATTAGAAAGGGCTTCTGGCCACAAAACTGGATCAATTCCACGCAAGTGTCACAGTTCGTACCCACGACGTCACATGGATGTAGAAAATGCAGTAAAAGAAAAGATTAACTAACTGCATGCTTTAGGTACTCCTTATCATGGCAACATACAAATGCAGCAGGGAAATTTTCAAATAAAATCCAATTATATCGCTCCTTGGTTGCATAGTTAGCATAATGGCCTCGGGTTCAGAGGCCCCAGTTTTCATTCACAGCCAACTCAAGGATTTGTCTAGTTAATTCCTACAGCTCAGGGGCTGGATGTTTTTGTTCATTTTAGTACACTTTTCTTTTACATAAGATACATCACACAACAAACCACCACAGAAACACAATAGTGAATATATCCTTCCGCACAGTACTGAGCCAGGAAAGGTATCCGGCCATAAAACTGGGCAAATCCATACCAGGTGCTGACTCCAGGTTAATTGAGAAAAGGCCAGAAAGAAGAATAATGCAATTACAAATTATATCTATACATTAGAGTAAATAAAATTACTGATGGAAGCTAGCTGTCTAATGCACACCAGTCATATTTTGTTACTGACAAGGGCTTTTTTTTTAAAGAAACATTTTCTAATTCTCAATATTGTCATAAAATTCAGTGCTGCCAATATCCATCTAAAAAGCCTTTTTTTCTATGGATAAGGCAATAAAGTGTTAAAGAATACAGTTGCATTTACTACTTAGTCTTGTTTGTCAAAACTGGAATTATGGAAGCTAAATTTTCAAAGTTGTCAAAGATTTTTTTTTTTCATTCAAATATTGTTATCTGTTTACGAATTTTTAAAATGTGTATATAAAAGTCACCTGATTCATAGACAGTAGAACACTAACAAGAGGACGTAGCCCTTCATCAGATGTTCCTTCCTTCTCAACAAGTTTCATGTCACAACCAAAGCAAAGAGAATACCAGCCGCCTTCATCCTCAATATTTGGCTGTAAAAGTGAAACATTTATATATATATTAAAAGGTTAGTATCAATAATGAAGCCAATTGCTTCAGATTTATTACAGGGCACTCCTAAATGTTAGCAGATACATATGAGGAACAAGTTAGGTGCAAGCATATGCGTTCTTGTACAATTACCTGAGACAGTGTATTGTATTTATGAAAAATACATTTTGTCACCAACTCTACTACCATTCATCCACTATTCCAAACAAATTAATGATAGTAGTAGAATTATTTTATAATTCTTTGCTACCACTTTATATATACATTACTAACATAGTGACTAAATTCATGGTCCTTAATGTCACCATCAACTTCATTATTTATATGGAACAAAGTTTGAACAGCCTTTGGGTAATGAGAGCCTAGAATTAAATAGAAAATAACAACCAACCAAGAATAACACAGTCTGTGAACAGTCTTATGTTTTGGTGCATTAAAAAAAAAAGTTATGTATACAACATACATGATACCATTAGGGCAGCAGACAAGAACCAGCTAGAAGCATTTGTAATGTGGGTCTACAAATATTTTGAATGGAACATTGGACTCACAATTCGGTTGTTGGGAGCTTTGAGTGAAGTACACACTCATGAAGATCAATCGAACCTTCCTGAGATACAATGGTCACATTTCAAGCATAACTGGAAGCCATGGGGACGATGGTGGTAGAAGGAAAGGTGCCAGAAAAAAAAAAAAAAACTCCAAGGATGAACACCTGTAAGATGAACTGACCAGATGAGAATGCTTGTTTGGAAACCCATGTACAGTATGAGCCTTCACATCTGGCACAGGAAAGGCGAGTAAGGTGAGAAATCGTCAATCACTACTGAGATATCACCACACCTTGTAAAGTGTATAAAGGACAAAAAAAAGAGAGATATACATAATAATTACTAATGATTATAATCATCCAGAATACTCTCCTTCTAAAGTTGTCATTACCTGCAACCTACAGATGGCCTTGGGTACATGAAGAATGCTCTTACTATTTACCACACAGGATCTGGGGTAGGCCTCATGAAGATCTGAAGGATATGAGGCCATGAAGAGCAGCATGCTTATGGAGAAGCATGACAAACAACACATGCGAGAAATATAAAACTAAGAAATAAGGAATTGTTATCAATACACCATTAAACCTCTCTGGTCAAATGAAGCCTAACATACAGTATTACCCCTCTTTTACACTTTACAAGGGACCCATAGAATACTGGTGTAAACAGAGAGAAAGTGTAAATCATGGGAAACTACTTATATATGTAAAATTGCTCTGAAAAAATAGGGAAATGTTAAACAAATGCAAATTATTAATTTATAGAGTATTTCAATCTTAATCCTATTATTTATCCCAAATAAAGGTACAATGTAAATTAACTGTTGATACTACACTGCCTTTGTAATTCTGCTCATCCACTGACCAGGAGAAGGGTACTGGCAGAAAGTTAAAATACTGTGTATATTCTTTTAATCTGGTTATCTTTCTTAGAATAGCTATATAATTACTCAAAATGCAATACACTTTCTTTTTCTGGATAGAACATTCTAATTACTGCTATTGTGCCTATTCACAATATTAATACACATTTATTCCAGATGGAAAATTACACAATCACTGCTTCCTACCAAAATACCATAGTCCAGAATAAATATTCGTTTACACTTATTTCTAATGTCTTCTATTTAGTTTTCAAGTTCATAAAGGTTATGGAAATTATTTTCACACCCTCTAGAGATAACAATAATGGCATGTAGCCTCTGAAGAGGCCTGATGCATGACTTACCCCAGTGTGGGGACCAATTTTTCTTCTTCTGGGATGCACTTGTTTATCCCTGTGTCGTTTCCCATTATATTTTCTTTTATGTAGTCAAGCAATTAGTAAAATGACGATTTTGACATGCGATGACAATACTTGTAGGTTGCTAATTAGTTTAGTATTAAACCAACTATTCAGTACATTATAGTCTTGTACAATTAGGTTTTAATCCTTATTACCTTTTGAAATGTGAGACATGTTTCGCCTTTCATAGAAGGCATCTTCAGTCATTGTACCTCCTCAAGGTTAAATCAGGTACCTGATTTATAATTAAAATATAATTATTCAGATTTAACTTTAACATGCTTAAAATAGGAGCAGTCTAAAGGAAAACTGAATAACAATTTTGGTCTTATTGTGAATAACAACAATATCAGCCGTATAGGCTCTGTGCGTATAGCAATGTGCTCCTGTGGGTAGAAATTACGAGAACTACTTAGGGGCACCTTCATCAACAGCTGACCATAAGAAGCTGGAATATGTGTGATGTTTACATACATATATTCAATCATTTTACTGTGGCCCTCTATCGCTGAATCCCTTTCTATGTTTTTGTTTAAGGCCAATATTAGAATCTAAGACCACATTCCCTATGTGTTCATCCGGTCATGTTTGTGATATAGATAGCCGCCATGATGGATCACATTGGCGTGAAGAATAGAACCTTGTCCCTGTACATTCTCTATCCTAAGTTTTGTTTCATTTTTGACACAGTATATGATACCTACGTATGTTTTTCAGCTGATTTCTTATCTTCCTCCTTTACAATTAATATATCATCCATCATAGTTTTGGCTTTACTCGATAATACGACTAGTGGCCGGGTATAACGCAAAAGCGGAACCCAATAAATAAATTAAGAAGGAGAACAAGTAGAAGAAGAATCATTTTACAATGCTGTCTTCAGATAATTATTTTTTCAATGTCATAACGTTCGGGCAAAACTATATGCTTGTTGTTGGCTGCATTAATAGATATTGTGAAACAAAGTTTTCTTCACGATCTCATGAAACACATTTGAAAAGACTGGGGATCATAGAAGTAAATCGCAAGAAGTAATTTGGGATTTATACATTTTAATCAATACAAAATAATTCTTTACAACATGTATTTTAACCATTTTATAAATAGATTAACAATTAGAAACAAATTATTGTAGCAATGTTATATTTGCAAAGCAAGCTGCAGTAGGCCATCTTTTTCAGAGCATCATAACAGATACACATTGTATTGTATTGCCATAGTCTTAATTATAGCCAGTAGAATAATAATAATAATAATAATAATAATAATAATAATAATAATAATAATAATAATAATAATAATAATAATAATAATAATAATAATAATAACAAAATAATAACAGCAACAACAATATACTGTACTGTACTACAGACTAAAGTGTAAAATTTTATAGTATTCCGTTACAACCTAACAAAATGGATTCGGAAAGGCAGTAGACATATATAATTACACAAATAGGCCTCCATTACGCAATATCAATAACTCGCAAAATACCGAATTTTACATCCGTAAATTCATGTCCTCGCCCCGAGGTGGTGCATTTCTATTCAAGCACACCCCTAACGAAAATGAGTTGCATACACCGTTTTAACCACATACCAACCCTCAAGCCAATCTTAAGTTTCTGGCAGTGTCAGCATTCAAGCCAGGCCCCCGAGGAAGGAAAGATAGTAGCGCCAACGGTTATATTACAGAGGTGGACTTGATCATATAAATACAGACACACAATATAAATAATCGCTTATTGGCAACTTTAAGTGATTCTGAACTTTTCTTCTCATGCATAATTTTTGATAGTGTACATCCGGTTTCAATATCAGGAATTTCAATAGGTCCAACATCAAGCCTGAGCCTTTTTATCAGAAAAAGTTCCTCTACTCTCTTCCCCCTGTTGTAGTTCTCTTTCCATACATTTGAGATGCGAGGTAGAGACCATTCACACGGTCGAATAGTACATGAGGTGACATGTTCTGAGCAAAACAGCTGAAATATGCTTACATTGAATGGAAACAATTATTCGCCTTCATGAAATAATACCCATTGTTACCAAGGCCTTTCTTAGAAAACATGGTTATGTTTAAAATTAATCGCCTCCCTGGCAGCATTAACCTACGCTAACATGATATCGTATTAGAAATAGACCACGGATATATTTCTGAAGACAGCATTGTTGAATGTGTATATGAACACTAATCTCGTTATCACCACTACTAATACATAAATTACTACGTTGCCTGTATCGTGAAATGGTAAGATATCCAGTGAACCAATGTTTCTTTCCGATCACATTTGCAGTTATCCACTGCTATTTCCTGAGAACTGTTTTTCTTGTAAATTTATTACATGACCACTTTCTGCAAGTTTGGAATAATGTGGCCAATTGTTATTGCATAAAACACTCTGAAATCCCACTGCTGAAATGAAATGGCGTATGTCTTTTAGTGCCGGGAGTGACCGAGGACATGTTCGGCTCGCCAAATGCAGGTCTTTTGATTTGACGCCCGTAGGCGACCTGTGCATCGTGAGGAGGATGAAATGATGATGAAGACGACACATACATCCAGCCCCCGTGCCAGCAAAATTAACCAATAATGGTTAAAATTCCTGACCCTGCCGGGAATCAAACCCGGGACCCCTGTGGCCAAAGGCCAGCACGCTAACCATTTAGCCATGGAATCCCACTGTTATTATTTAGCCGGCCATGGCAGCAAGCGGTGAGACAACGGATATGTGTGCGGTGAAATACATGAACTTACAATGTTTGCTACTCGCAGCGCAGCAGTGCATTTCTCCCATCAGCGCACGGAGCTTATAGTAATCTTCAATACAGAACCATAATGATATTTATCACTTGCAATGTTATGACAATTCAAAAATTTTCTGTGGTCCGCACTTAGATCGTTAACCAATGTATAGTATAATCCTCTATTCGGTCGAGAAACAGACATATGATGTTTTCACATTTTCCTAACCTTTTGGCTATTCACATTTAATAGAAGATCTAGGAGAAAAAGCTCATCATAGGACACCATTCTTTCTCTAGTGACCATTCTCCGGTGTGAATTGAGCAATTATTCACAAGTTGCGTTACAGATCGCCCGGTAATTAAATTCTATGGCGACTAGTCACGCCACTAGCCATAGCACCCAAAGAGGCCCATCTCCAATCAGCACTCACATACATCATTTTGAATTGGTCTTCAATTAACCCTAAAAGAAACAGAGGGGATCGATGGCCACACGACCCTTTTAGCTGCCTTCTACGACAGGCAGGGATTACCTGTGGGTGTATTGAGCCCCTCCCATCCACAGTGTATACAACACATGGTCCCAAAGCTATAATCCATTTCCGTGCCTAGGTCGCCCCCTTACGTCAGGCAGGGGATACCAGGAGGTGTATTCTTCATCTGCGTCCCCCACCTATAGGTGGTCACTGATTTGGAAAGTGTGATAGTGGACATTTACTTGTTCATTCATTTATACTGTATATACATACCGTCTTACTAATAAAAGGTCCTTATACAGTTGTTTAACACTTGTATAGTTATACAGAGAATAAACCCTGTAAAAGCTTTGTATATTTTTCTTACTAATAAACGTGGTATACGCATTGGATTACTATACAGCACATATACACTCGTTCCAAGTCGTAGGAATCTCTTCCTGCAGTTCACTGATGTATTTAGCATGTTCACCGCCTTTATGATCACTTCTGGTGGTTATCTACGAGCAAAACTTTCCGGATAGTCGCGCAGTAGCACAGCATATCTAGAAGGTAGTGGCAACACAAAGTGAGACAGCTGGGAATTGGCTTATATTGATATCAACGTTTCAATCAGTCAGTCACTACTGATCTGCATTTAGGGCAGTCGCCCAGATGGCAGTTTCCTTATCTGTTGTTTTCCTAGCCTTTTCTTAAATGATCGCAAAGAAATTGGAAATTTATTGAACATCTCCATTGGTGAGTTATTCCAATCCCTAACTCCCCTACCTATAAACGAATATTTGCCCCAATTTGTCCTCTTGAATTCCAGCTTGCTTGTGTAACGAATGCCACGAAAGAAATGGAAAAGCTTAAGAAAAGATCAAGAGCTCCTAACTGCGATAGTACAGAAAACATAGGCAATAGGGAACATGCATGATCCGGGGTTTTAATTAAAAATATGCTAATCTGATTCAAAATTTCATGCAGAATTCAAAAATGTGATCAGAATGTACAAATAATAACTCCAAACGTGATAAAAATCTACGAAAATGTCACGTCACGCAAGTACGCGATCTCATTGGTCTGACGTCATCGTACAGGTTGACTGAATTAGCAGACGAAATAACACATAGTGTGCTGTGAGAAGCAGGATACACTTCGCGTATTTCTACTTTACGTTAGTGTCTAGTATGGTTAAATTCAAAGTCTATACATTGGATAATAATCTGAGTGGTATATTTTAGACTTAAAATGAATCCTGCGCAGACAGTGAGGCAGAAAACTTGTAAATGGTGTAGAGTTCCGATGTGCAATAGCACATCGCATACCATACCAAACAAATTGTTTATACATGTTCCAAAGACGCTAAAACTAGGGAGAAATGGATTTTGGCGAGCCGGAGAAATACTGGTGATATATCGGAAAAGTCTACAGTTTATTTTTTTGAAGATTTTAACGTAAGATGAATTTGTTTGAATTTTCAAATCACTTTTCCATGTCAGCTGTTCTAGTGGTAATACTTTACATTTTTATGTATGATGCTTTATTTAAATGCTTCAATTACATCTTGGAATATGAAAGTAATAAACAGTGCATTAAATAATGCTGATTATTAAAGTATTCTCCAAACCTAACCTATGTTTTGGGTGATCCATGTCAAGATAATAAATCAAAGGGGTTATGGACCATTTTGACAGCTCTAATTCTACCAATATATCTTGGCATGGGACAGTTATGTATGCCTTTATTGAAGAGCTTAATTGGTAAAGAAATTTAGGCTATATCTAAATACTCTATAATGTAACAAAGAATAGGCGTGTACATCATGAAAGGAAACAACGTGAATTTAACAAATGTATAACTCTACACAAAACCAATGCTTGTCTGTTGGGGTCTTATAAGTTAACAATGCTCAATTATAATAATGATCATAATATTAATGAAATAAATAACATAATTGCACACAGGTGAAAATAGTGATGTAGGTGTTTAAAATATTATCCAACTTAGCCTAAGTTTTAGGTTATACAAGCCAAGTCAATAAACCGAAGGGTAAAAATACCGCGCAAGTTGGCTGTGCGGTTAGGAGCGCGCAGCTGTGAGCTCGCATCCGGGAGATAGGTTTTGAACCCCACTACCGGCAGCCCTGAAGATGGTTTTCCGTGGTTTCTCATTTTCACACCAGGCAAATGCTGAGGCTGTACCTAAGGCCACGGCCGCTTTGTACCCATTCCTAGGCCTTTCCTGTCCCATTGTCGCCATAAGACCTATATGTGACGGTGTGACGTAAAGCAAACAGCAAAAAAAAAGAAAGGAAAAAAAAAAAAGAGTAAAAGTCACAGCACCCAAAGACATTCCTGTATTGAGCGACTAAAATGTCACCAGGACACTTTTCTTTCCTGATATGCTCAGCTTGTTAAAAGCCAAATGTAATTAATGTTATTGGCTTCACGCCCCGCTAACTACTTCTACGATTTTCGGAGACGCCGATGTGCAGGAATTTAGTCCTGCAGGAGTTCTTTTACGTGCCAGTAAATCTACCGACACGAGGCTGACGTATTTGAGCACCTTCAACTACCACCGTAATGAACCAGGATCGAACCTGCCAAGTTGGGGTCAGAAGGCCAGCACCTCAACCGTCTGAACCACTCAGCCCAACTTGTGAAAACTAGATGAAGTCATATTTATCTTTATCATGTTTAACTTTTTCCCTCCACAAAGATATTTAATTCTCTTTCATGGGCCCCGGAAGTGGGTAGGCCAGTTGCCCCAACCATAAATATATATTTTTTTCAGAAATGATAGGTTATAGACCTACAGTACTATGATCTTTCTTTCTTTCTTTCTTAATCAGTTTATCCTTCAGGGTTGGTTTTCTCTCGGACTCAGCGAGGGATTTCACCTCTACTACTTCAAGGGCAGTGTCCTGGAACGTGAGACTTTGAGTATGGTGATGAAACTGGTGAGGAGGGCCATTACCTTGCCCAGGCGGCCTCACCTGTTATGCTCAACAGGGGCCTTGTTGGAGGATGGGAGGATCGGAAGGGATAGACAAGGAAGAGGGAAGGAAACGCCCGTGGCCTTAGGTGCCTGGAGGAGAAGTAGGAAAATACGAAAAACCACTTCGAGGATGGCTGAGGTGGGATTCGAAACCCTTCTACTCAATTGACCTCCCGAGGCTGAGTAGACCCCGTTCCAGCCCTCATACTATTTGTTTTCAACTTTCATGGCAGAGCCGGGAATCGAAACCGGGCCTCGGGGAGTGGCACACATTAACCACTACACCACAGAAGCGGACTATGTAGTACTATAATGCTACCTATATATTTATGTTAGTGCTGAAATCCGATTTCTTACTTTACTAATGCTGAAAGCCCGAAAATGTAATGTTATTCTTTAATAGGGGAATCAGTCTAGAAGGAAATGTTGAAAGTGATGTGATATCTATCCAGGTTCGTTGTTATCTTAATACTATGGTTTACAGTACATTGCACGTATATAAAGGACGCCACTTAAAAACTTGCTTGTTATCCGCTAATTTCTGCGGCCACAAAAGTCACATTTTTCAAGAATGATGACATCTACACATGGTAGATTGTCTGACTGTGCTGTTTTGAACCTTTCTTCTGTCATTTCGAAGTTATTCACGATCATGAATAATAAACAATCTGCTTTTAGCAACGGCTGATGCACAACGGCTGGCAGAGCTCCATGCGGTACTGGATCGTGACGTCACAGCGCGCCGCTTACGTCAGAGGCTGTTTCACTCGCCTTGTGGAAAGGCACTATTAAATATTTTTTTAATGGTAGAAAACAAGGCAACATACCACAATGTAATACATTTACGTACTATTTCATTGGTGTACTTTTCAAAAAAAATATTTTTGAAAATGAGGCATGTTCCCAATTGTAATTGAATTGGTGAGTTGAAAAGGGTACACATTCCAAAATCCTTACTTTTCAGAGAAAGGAACAACTGTTTTGTAGCTATAAGAAAGGTTTGATCAAAAAAAAATTCCTATTAGGCATTTATACATCATATATCTGCGTATTCAACTACAAAGTATGGAAATCATTTTACGTACGGTTTTCAAGTTATACAATTTTTTATGTCAAGGAATATGTTCCTTTTAATACTCAAATTTGAGAAAAATCTTTGTAGAGGCAGGTAATGTATAATAAACTTGCAATTTCAAAAGTCTATTAAGCAACAACACATTATTACACAAAAATACACACAAACCATCACTTCTTTGATAGTTTTTCATTGTAATTGCGTCTTTTAAAGTGTTTTACTTTACGAAGATGTCTAGCCTCCATAACCTCTAAATGGTGTATACCTTCTTCGTTTAATATATCATGAAGATCATCAACGTTATCATCTATTCTTTCGATGTGTGTTCAATGTTAAATGGATAAGTCAAATATTTCACCGCGATTATATTACTACAGACAGTAAATACTACGAAAATAAACAGCTCACTTGTTTCTTTTTCCGCTACTCGCTACTATACAACGCTTATACAAGGACCCTGGTCTGTATAATCAATTCAATGAATAACTATAACAGATGAATACACAGGAGGCTTATCGTCTTCTTCTTCTTCTTCTTCTTCTATGTGCCCTGCCCAGTCTCCCGGACGTTGGCGATCAATGTGGAAAGTGCTTTTCTATCTTGAGCAACACGGTACAGTTCTTCAGTACTTCTTTTTATGCCTGTCCAGTCTTTGATATTCTTAAGGCATGTTGTTCTCCTTCTGCCTACTGCTGGGCGCCCTTCAATTTTGCCTTTCAAAATTAGATGTAAAACTGGCGTATTTTTCACCACGCAAAACATGCCCTAGGTACGCAATTTTTCTGTATCTGATGGTGGTTACGAGTTCTTTTTTGCATTTTGCTCTCTGTAGTACTTGTACATTGGTGGCATGGTCGATGCACGAGACTCTAAGCATTCTTCTATGAAGCCAAAGTTCTAAGGATTCCAGTCTTTTGATGGTGGCCTTTTTTAATGTACAAGCTTCAACCCCATAAAGGAGAGTAGACCAAATATAACATTTCACCATACGCTGCCGAAGTTTTAAATTTAATGCATCATCACACAACATTGTTTTCATCTTCCTGAATGTTGATCTTGCAATTTCTATTCGGCTCTTAATTTCTAGGTCTGGATTCAAATCATCCGTTATCCAACATCCAAGATATTTAAGTTTATTTACTTGTTGAATATGTTGGTCTTTAAGTTTCAGAGTAGCATTATTTCTTCCTCTGCTGAAAACCATTAGTTTTGTTTTTTTTGATGATGTTTAGACCCATTTCTTCCCCAACTATATTAATTTTGTCTAGGAATAGTTGCAAAATTTCAACACTATTAGCAAGAATTACTGTGTCATCTACATATCGCAAATTACTTATTAGTTCTCCATTTACTTTAATTCCCACTTCCAAATCGCTTGATGCTGCCTTAAATATGGCATCTGAATAGATGTTAAACAATAACGAAGACAAAACACAGCCTTGACGAACGCCTCGTCGGATTTCTATGTAGTCCGTTGTATCATCATCAACCTTCACCACAGCCTTCTGATGCCAATACAGGTTTTCAATAATTCTTATATCTTTATCATCAATTCCAGTTTGCTGCAGTAGTCTGATGAGTTCAGTATGTTTTACTCTATCAAAAGCCTTTTCATAATCTATGAAACAGGCAAAGACATCCTTTTGTTGATCCCAACATTCTTGGAGAAGAGTCGTTAAACTGAAAATAGCATCACGAGTTCCATATCCATTCCAAAATCCAAACTGGGTATCATCCAGGTTTTCCTCACATTTCGTTCTAATTCGAGCATGGATAATTTTTAAGAAATATTTTAACAAATGGCTCATTAGGCTAATGAGACGATATTCACCACATTTTTTGAGGTTGTTTTCTTTGGAAGGAGAATGAAAGTAGAGGTTAGCCAATCTTGAGGTAATTTTCCAGAGTTATAGATGTTATTAAAAAGGTCCACTATCTTATTAATTTGTTCTTCATCGATAAGTTTCATAACTTCAGCTGGAATTTCATCTGGGCCTAAAGCTTTCCTAACTTTTAATTGGTTTATCGCATGAAATACTTCTGATTTCAAAATGCTCGGTCCATTTGAGCATTCATGATTTTCATTTAATGTCAGTCGATTATCATAGAAGAGTTCTTCTATATATTCTTCCCATATCTTAATTTTGTCAAGATGATTTATAATAGGCTTCCTTGAATTATCTTCTAGAACAAGAGACATTTTTTTTTCCAAAAGTTCCAGTTACTTTTATAATTTTGTGCATATTGAAAGTATCATGTTTTTCTTCCAAAATTTCATTATTTCTACATTTTTCAATCATCCAATTTTGTTTTGCCTTCCTATACTCTTCTAATTTGACCATGTATCTGGCAGTATTGAGTCTTATTGTTCTTAGCTTTTCTGCATTCTTCCATTAAGTCCAAGATATCGTCTGTCACCCACTTCTTCTTTTTTGTCTTTTTATCAGACTGTACGTATTTCTTGTTTACTTTCTGTATAGTTTATTTTACTGATGCTTGTTGTTTTAAGGGGCCTAGCATCGAAGGTCATCGGCCCGCTTCTTTTACTTCCTCCCACTGGTTTTCCACCTGTTGACTATTCAATGATACTTGTCTTAGCTCTTCATTAATTACTTTTGCAACTTCTTGTTTTATTTCACTGTTTACCAATTTTCTTTGGTCAATTCAGTTGGAATGTTTTATTTTCTGTAAAATTTTCAATTTTAGTTGTACATCAGCAACTAGTGGATTATGATCATAACCTATATCTACTCCTGGGTATGTAGTAACTCTTTTAATGAAGTTTCTGAACCTCTTATTTATGAGGATGTAATCAATTTGGTTCCTGATAGGAACATGATGTTCACTGTCACTAGGTGAAACCCAAGAGTATAATCGACGATCAGGAAGTTGATACCATGTGTTTGTGATAACCATTTCATTTTCTTGACAAAATTCGTATAACCTATCCCCGCGTTCATTGGATTCTCCGAGCGCCCAATTTCCTACTAAATTTCCTAACGAATTTCACAAACGTTGTATAAACCTTGTATAAAAGTTATACACCGTTTATTAGTAAGACGGATACAGTACACAGTGAGGATGGAAGAACTAAAAGAATGTTATGCACCTGTGGATGCTGAACATAACAGGTACCCTCTGGACAAAGAAGAGGAATGAACACAGCCAAAGAATGCACAATAACTGGGCAAATATGAAAACCAAATGCAATAGTTGAATATCGTGGTCCCTAGTCGGCATAGAAAAAGAAGAAGAAGAAGGAGAAGGAGGAGGAGGAAGCAGCTTGGTTAGAAAACAAAGTGTAGAGGAAACTGCAGTAACATTCTACAAAAATGGTTGAATATTTAGATCTGTGATTTAAACACTTTAACCCGTAAGTGCCAACTGTCAATATTTGTCGACGTTAATATATGAATATTGTCGATCTTATATCGGTAAACTGGAAGAATATTTTTGAGGTGCATTGTCTATAGTTCATCGTTTCATATTGCATAGCACAAAAACAAGAAACACTCGGTTTCACACCTTATCGCATGGCTGCGTATGATATATCATTCCATATACATTCAAGCAGATGACGCTTCCGTTGCGGTGAGTAATATTTTCTTATAATGCTGTTACAGATGAAAGTAAGATTGGACTATTGTGTTAAAACAAAACATGCCTTTAACAGATTTTGAATTCATTTATGGCTGATTTATAGTTGCTTTTGTCTAGCAGATCAAAAAAGTTCCACGTCGAATGGGATTGCCTCAGTACTGATAT
Source organism: Anabrus simplex (assembly GCF_040414725.1). Classification (NCBI taxonomy): domain Eukaryota; kingdom Metazoa; phylum Arthropoda; class Insecta; order Orthoptera; family Tettigoniidae; genus Anabrus; species Anabrus simplex. Next base: position 1,563,760,244 of record NC_090265.1, read on the forward strand.
AGAATTTTAATTTATTCTTCTCGGATTGACCGTCGAGCAGATCATAAGCATCCTGGAGGAATCACATGACATCCTAGATGCTAATATATATGTAGAACCACCTGAAAATGCTTTCCATAGTGACAGGGATAGCGATGATGATGAGTCATGTAGAGATATAAACAGACTCTCTGGTAATCAACTCTGGGCTGGTGCTGAACTAGCGTGTACAAAAATAAGTGTGGTTTAATCCATGTGCGAGATGGTGTACTGAGTGAAAATGAAGTAAGTCGTGTTATTGATGAAGCAGTACCATGTACGCGTTCAAATTATTCTGATGACAGTCAACCCAAATGTAAGAAACAAAAAAACTAATAAGCAAGCAGGGCCAAGCACATCTTATCATGTGAAAACCAAACCAAACCTGCGTGTGTGGGAAAAGCATGACATTATGAACAAGCCCAGCACAGAGTTTACTCGACCAAATTTTCTAAACAATGTATAATATTCTCCAACGCAATTGTTTGAGCTGTTCTTCAAAGGTGAAATACTTGATTATATCATTCAGAGCACAGTTCAGTACTCTGTTGAAAAAGTTAATGCGTCATTTTTGTTGTAAAAAACTGAACTTCGGCTGTTCTTTACAATATTGCTTCTTTCCGGTTACAATGTTATGGTCAGGACAAGAATGTACTGGGAAGCCACTGAAGATGTACATCATGTTGGGGTAAGCACAGCAATGTCGCGCAATCGCTTTGAAGAAATTCTTAGATATTCACATTTTTGTGACAACACTAAACTAGACTGCAATGACCGTTTTGGAAAAATTCACCCCGTTTGGACTATGCTAAACGAATGCTGGCTACGGCGTTATCCTGGTGATATGCATTTTTCTGTGGGCGAGTCAGTGGTCCCCTACTTTGGATGACACGGTGCCAAGCAACACATTCATCGCAAACCAATACGTTTTAGGTATAAAGTCTGAGCTCTATCAACTCGTCTCAAGTATCTAGTTCAAGGAGAACTTTACCAAGGAGCGGCTACTGGAAACACAATACCAGAATTAGGAGTAGGTAGCTCAGTTGTTATGGACCTAATTTCAGAACTACCAGAAGGTACTCAACTCAGCTTGTTCTTTGATAATTATTTTACATCCTTTCGATTGTTGGAAAGACTGAAAGAGAAAGGCCACGAAGGTACAGGTACCGTATGCCAGAATCGAGTGGAAAATGCTCCACTTCCTGAGATTGATCTCTGTCAAAAAGAGAAATGTGGCAGTTACCACCAGCTAACAGAACATAACTTAAGTATCACCCTCGTACGCTACAATGATGATAATGTTATTACAGTAGCCTCAACTGTGTCTGGTGTAGCACCTGTAGGACATACCAGAAGATGGAGTAATGCTGAAAAGAAATACATAACAGTAATTCAGCCGGCATGTATAATTTTGTATAATATGCACATGGGGGGAGGGGCGTCGATTGGTTGGATCAAAATGTATCTTGTTACCGCATCAGCATAAAAAACAAGAAATGGTATTGGCCTCTAATTGCGTTCCTTCTGAACGTCTCCATGAACAATGCATGGCAACTTTACCGTTTGATCCCAAAGGGCAAAGAAGAAAATTTAGACCTTCTTGGCTTCACACGGTACATCGTTAGGGCATATATCCAATCTTGTGCCGCTACGCGTTCTAACGCAGGAAAACCGAGTACGAAAGTATCTTCACGCGTGTTGCCAGAAGTGCGTTTTGATGGGGTATCCCACTACCTCGAAACAAGAGAAAAGCAAGTGCGGTGCACTCAATGTGGTATAGCTGCCAGGAAACAGTGAAAAAAGTAGTTTATTTGATGAATTTTTATGCTTAACCAGAGGTGAATAACACCAGAAAGAATAAATCTGTGGAATAGCATGATGTTCTTGTAGGAGTGGATAAACGATGGACAGAAATCTCTGTTCACCTTAAGGAACACACTGTCGGGCATCATCTTTCATCACTCATTCAATACATCCTTTCCCTACCAGCTAAAAATGCATCTGTAGAAAGGCTGTTCTCCCAAGCGAACAGAATTTGGATAATAGAAAAATCTCATTTTAAGGTAAAAACTTAAAAGTCTTTTATGATGACCCAGTATAATTTCCAACAAACCTGTAGTAAGTACTTGTACAATGCTCTCATTTTACACGGAGACAATCAATTGGCCGTGCTCACCCATCTTCACTCCACACAGAACCTTAACAAAGGTAATTTAAATTAAAACAGTTAACTAAATCCTAAACACAAAGACTGACTACCAACTTAATTAGTAATGATATGTTTCTAAATATTAGCACGAAAGAAACTTGCAATAATATGAGAAGTCACTAGCATGCCAATAACACCCGGAACACAGCAGTAAACAGAAAGCACACAGGTCGCATGTTAGCTAAATGAGCCTATAGTGAATATTGCAACGGCTGTTCTGCTGTTGACATATCGCCCCTCTCAAAAGGCACTTTAATGCACGAATATCAATTATAAATTGAAACTAAACAGTTTTCTAGAAGTGAAAGGTGAAGATAAACAGATTTAGAAGTACATAATTTTATGGGGAAATAACATTACATAACACATGTCAAGTATGTTCAATGCCTTACCAAAAGAAAGACAGTACCACTGCATTTATGACGTGTTTTTGGTGTTTATCTCCCAGGCTATTTGAGATAGGGTGTTTCTCACTAGGGTACTAATCACAGGAAATGTAAGCCCGCTGTGTTCTGCATATAGTGGTACTAATCAAGGGTACTTGAAAACCCATACTAATTCACCCTCTGTTAATACTAATCACAAACCTATTGTGTACTACTACTAGCAAGTAAAGGCGACCCATGGTATTCCTCGCGTGATTGTACTAATTACAAGTAGCCTCATGGTTCTAATTCAATCATCCCTTGGTCGCCCCTTACGACAGGCAGGGGATACTGTGGGTGTATTCTTCATCTGTGTCTCCCACCCACAGGGGGGTGAGTGCGTCATTTGCTCCAGTAGTCAGAACCTCATTCCTTTTCCACTTCCAAAGTAATGCAGATTGGGAGATGTGTCTCAGGCATCAAATTTTGAGCACAGAGTGAAAACAAGGTCTTTCTTCTTGTTGACTGATATCTTTGGAGCTTTTCTAAAAGCTGATTTGAGTTTGAGAGTTTTGGGATGATGACGTGGTTTGCTCCTCCTTGTCTTTCTCTTAATATGCACTTGTTTATTGCTTTTTTGTGGTAGGAAGTTTTATAAAAGAACCTCCTCCCCAGGGGAATTCTTCTTCACCATCTCTGTGACAGCACTCCATGAAACTTTTTCCCCATCATCACTGATGGAAAAATTGTTGCCAATGTCATTGCATAATGACTTGCACACTATGAAGTCAGGCGTTTCCATTTGTCTTACACGTCACCTTTTGCTCTTCGGCCGGAGAAACAAATGCCTACAAGACCTGCCTAGCAACGACTTTACATAAGCGAATATTTGACCTGCTTATGAACTTCAGCTATATTTGTTTTCGGCGCAAGATAGTGATGTTCTGTTTACTCCCTTGACTGTGATTATTGTGTTTTGAACATTTACTGAATTGCTACGTTATGATACAATGTTAATTTTTTGCCTGTATTCAATGTGCTAGTTGTTTTAAGATCTTCGCAAATTGGCTGATGATGACACTTAAAATGTGTTGAAACCGGTCCCATTAAACAGGTTGTAACTACTTTTTACCATCTTATTACGGAGTATTGAAAGGTGGATCCTAACCTATAATATTGTACATCTTAAGGTAAGGTTTCTCAGTCCTTTTTGCTAGACTTGCGGGAGGGAACATAAATACGACTATTTCAAAGCTCTTTTCTTCTCATATTCTATGCAAGAGTGCATAGAATCTCCCTCATTTTGTCTGTGTCATACCACCAAAAACTTATGTTGAATAGACAGAATTTCTAACTTTAGAACAGCGTAAAGGTACAAATACGCAGATAACACAATTTTGTTCTTATTTTGGCCAACATAATTGTCTGAGTAGGAACACTTTTTGATTTGGGTATACTTCCAGAAACTCCATTATGCAGCTACCAACTTCATTTGTAACTCTTACAGTATGACCTTCATGCCACATGTAGCATCTTCCAATTTTAGAGACAACTTCGTAAATAGTGAAATTAAATAAATAAAGTTTTTTATAGTAAAAAGTTGATATTTCACCACTTGGCAGAGGTGTAAGAGCTTGAAAACCAAACTTGGCCACAACTCCACAGTGGCCTGAAAAATATAAATTTCTTCCTCCCATCTCATTGTTTCTTTCTCTGCATGATGTCTATCATACTTGTCTTTAAGTTTTTGCTTTTCTTCTTCTTCTTCCTCCATAGAATTCTTATATTCTTCACAGATCATACACTGATCCTTCTTAGGTTTATGAAACCCGATACTGAATTCTGTATTAAATATTGTTTTGTATACATGCTTCTTTGCGATCGGTTCATTATCTAACTTACATTTCTCAATATACATCCGTTATAATGTGGATATATCCAGTGAACCTTCAAAATACTCTCGTGTTGTATCAGCTCGAATGTAATGGAACTCTACCCTTATCATTAGGGGTAGCTTCTTTTGTTTTCCATGTTTCCCCCTTCTTTCTTCTTCTAGGAAACTGTTGTTTTTTGGAAATAACTGCAGAAGTCATGGTGTTTCCTATGCCACAGGTATTCATGAACATTCTGCAAACCTTTAGTTTATTTCTTCTTATGGTTACTCACGGTATTATTAAACCCATGTGTTTGTTGTGACGAAGACAGGTACATCGGTGTGGCAAGGACACGTTGCATGGTACATCAAACTTTCATGTTCTATTTGTTCCGTAAGAGGAGAAAGTTCAACAACAGTTGAATCTGAGTCATCTGGTGGGAGAAGTTCTTTCTCTTCAACCCTTCTCACAATTGGTGGTGTGTTTCCTGAAAGTCTGGTCTAATGCAAAAAAATACAATCCCTCATTATAAACATCACATCATGCTCCATTATTTGCTTTTACATTTATTAAAACACTACATAGGCTTAATATGATCCTAGCACTAAACAATGAAAATAAAATAATAATTGTAACCACTAGTAATGGCATTCGTATTTGGAAAAAAATACTTCTGCACTGAAGGTAAATGTATTCTCCAATTTCCAGTGTAAAATCGATGCATCTGCAGATGATGCTGTTTTGCAATGAACATCTTTTTTAAAAAATACTTCAATGTAAAACAAATGTATTTTACTTAGAGGGCCCAATTATATAAATTTAGCCATTTTTTGCACTTTTACTTTGAAGATCACACTAAAATACATCAATTGGTGTAAAAAGCCAAAACTGAAAATTTGCTCTTATCGTGGTCTTGCACTAGCACGGTGATATATTAGTATACATGTACAGTATTTTTAATAATAATATTTGAATTTGTGGGTTTTCCTATGTCCGGACTTGCTTGCAGTCCTGCTGAGGACATGCGTTACTGAGTTGTCTTTCAGATTTGGTTCTCCCTCTCATGTGGGGAGTTCCAGCGTTCCTTGGGTAAACACTTGCTTCTTTTCAGTCTTTGCATTTAAATCATGATAATATAACTTCAAGTGGGGGTGGCAGCTAATCACACTAACCACTACACCACAGAGGCGGACGAGATCTATACTTTAATGCTAAATACCGCAATTAAGTAAGAATGTGATAGGCCTACACCTCAAGATATGGCAGAGTGCATCATTAATTACGAGGTTAGTTTATATTTTATATTTTCTCTACTTCAGCTTGAAGTATGTTTTTATCATACAAATAGTACAGAGAAGTTAGGATATGTGACGCTATATGAATAACAAATCTGAAACGTTTGCCACAAAATGTGATCGATCATCTTCGGTACGGTTTAGTTTTCGCGTTATGTGCATTTGCGAGCTCTCACGTCAACATTCAAAGGCAATATTGGAGTCGATTAGTAATACCCATCGACTGCTGTTCTCAAAAGAAAATTCAAAATCAAATGAAAGAGGATGACACATTTTCGTAATAAATGCCTAAATAACGTGGCCGGTAGCAGTTGTTACTCGTTAAAAATAAAGGCTGAAGTAAACGATCTCTTAATTTTAATGGTATACCGTATACTGAAATTAAGTAAGAAAGTGATACACCTCAAGATATGGCAGGGTACCTATATCACTGATTTCAGAGGATAGTTTATATTTTTATATTTATATTTTTGTATTTTCTCACGTCTAGTTAAATTTCGGAAAGCTATTCCCATGTCAATTTTTAGCGAGGAGGTTATCATTTCGCTATATGCGTTTCAAATACGTTTTCATGGTACATATACGGTTAGGTTAGATTAGGTGATGCCGTTTGAAGAAGAAAACGGCAATGTTTGCCACAGAAGCCTCTGGAGTGATACCTTTTTTCTCCGAATCCAAGACGATTTTTTCTCAGAACATCATGTGAAAAATCAAGGGTCATTTTGCATTCGCGGCCTGATAGTAATGAATACCACTGGCAACTACCGCAATAACCATGCTGTTTCTTTTCACCCCCGCGCCCGTGCACACAAAACTCGTTCACAATAAACGACCGCCTCTATCATAGGCCTACATCTCTAGCCGCGGCGACCGGTCGTACAGTGCCTATGTGTAACGTCACTGGATCTCGGGAAATAGTGAAGAGGGAATGACATTCTATTATCCTCTACAAAAACATTTCTCAAATCTGCAGAATGGCAGCAAAACATGCGAGCCTTCGAATTCTTAGAAAGACCACGGCTACTCAGTAGCAGAGTTATAACGCATCTGCTGTACTTCTGACGCTTAGTAAAATTAAGTTTTATAGACAGCAGGAATATTTTCGTGATGGGTCGTCGTATTGTAAAAATACATGGAACAGGTATTGCCGGCAAATTTTGAACGGGTTCTCGTCGATGTTATGATGCCAATTTTAAGTTAATGGCTATTAAACACTCGGAAATGTATAATAATTGTGCAGCCGCAAGAAAATACGGCATAGGCCTAACTAAAGCCAATATTCGGCGTTACCGTGAAGACAAAGATAGCTTGAAAATGCGCCCTGCACAAAAAATGCATTCAGTGGCCCACAACAAGGACACTTTAAAGAAGTCGAAGATGAAATTGTGAGGTATGTGCACAAAAATGCATGGGCGGAATTGCCATATCGCGGCGCAATACACTCGTTCGTTGACTTTCAAAGTCCGCGATTAAGACCTATAGAACGCTAGCCGCTGAAGTCAGCCGAATCTGGCAAGCAAGACGTGCGTGTAGCGGCAGCCAGTTATATCTGACGCTAAGTGAAAGTAACAGTTTTATAGTAAGCAAGAATATTTTCCTGATGGATCGTCGTATTGTAGAGACGCGTGGAATGTGTATTGCCAGCAAATTTTCAACGAGTTTCCTTCGATATTATGATGCCAATTTTAAGTAAATGGTTATTAAACCCGCTGAAATAAAGCATAATTGTACAGCCGCAAAAAATACGGCATAACTAAAGCCAATGTTCGGCGTCTACAGTCTAAAAATGCGTACTGTATAAGAAAAACATTCATATGATTTTACAAAGCACTTTTTAAGCCAAATTAAAAATTTTTGAAGAAAAAGTGGGGGTCGTCTTGGATTCAGAGAAATACCGTAATATATATTTATTCAGAATGAAATTAAACACACACTTTCACGTAGTATCGGATTTCAAAAAACAACAAACAAGTAAGTCGCAGTGTGGATATTATCCGCGAAAACCCAAATTTTGAACAAACTGATTGCCATTTCATACTGAATTTAATGAGTATGGGGATTATCCCAACTTTTACAATAAATTGGATATAATTACAATCCGCTATAGCGAGTAAATTTTTCGCCGTTATGGATTCTCGCTATAACGGACTTCTACTGTATCCGATATCTTTCTCATCTATGTAAAACTAGATGATCTTTCTTCCCTAGATCATAGTTCTATTAGTTTTTGCAGTAGTTTGAGTTATTTCAATTTTCATTCTTAAAGTGCCATGGTAGTTGAATTACATGTGTGTGACTGGAATTTGAGATCTATTAGACTAGTTGTTGTAGTAGTTCTTTGAATGAATTCTCAAATGCAGGACTTAGATATGTTAAAAATCAACTGACCACGCGATAAATTTCTCTTGCTTACGTGTGATCCTTGAATTTTCGTGATATGGAGTTGTACTTAATTTTGTGAAATAGTGTCGAATTGAGTGTCATCTAATCTCACTTCCAATTCTTTAGGATCGTGTCATCTAATTTCATGATATTTAGAAGGACTGATAAGACCTAATAATCACTAAAATAATAATAAATTAAATTAGAAGACCGGGTTAAAAATATAATTAATGGTCGTGAGCTATAAATTGACTTAGGGTATTCTCACATGAATTTTGAAGTGTTCTGCTCATATTTGCGCCTGGAATATTGGTGATCCTGCAAGATATTCTTTGAGTAATTTGTTGCTCGTGTCTTTGGGAACACAGTGTGAATTATAATTAAGGTGGAGCACGTGTTTAATATATTCATGAGTAGGGAGTAATAATAGATATGCTTAAGGCTCACGAAAGCTAGACTTGCGATTTGGACCCCTGTGATGGTGATGATTATTGAATTCTATTAGAATCTTCCAGTTAATCTCTGAAATTTAGGTGGATCTCCGTTGTTATTTAAAGATTATATCAATCAAACTGATTACACTAATTCGAACACTAATCACTAATCGAGTCGTTCACGTTACCGGACCTGAGTTCATCTGCCGAATTTGATTGACGCGACCATGTAAAAATAATTGATTAATTCATTGAGGCAGGATTCGTTGTAAATATTGTGTACATAAAATACGTTTTACCCTTGTGTGAATGTGATGTGTTTGTGTGATGTAGTTAAGAATATTTTAGTGTTTCAAGTGTTCATTGTGTTTTAATCTGGTCATGTTCATCTCACTGTGATATGCAATGAAACACGTAAAAAGCACATAAAACCACCTTGAATGTACGAATCATTCTGTAATTAGTTAACTAGATAATACCACGCAATGTGCATATACAAGCCATTAATTAAATAAATATGATAAATTGAACTGACAGTAATGGCACAACTATCACGACCACGTGGTAATTGCTGCAGGTAACCGCTCCACCATCGTCGATCTACACATGCACATGAGACGTACCAACCTAACGAACATAACCACTTGGCAACTGCCTTCAACCCCTAACGCAAATACTTACCTGTTTATTGACGACGAAAGAAAATCATAAGATTACATTTGTACGCCCATATTCCATAGTGTGTATTCATTTTTTTTTTTGCTAGTGGCTTTACGTCGCACCGACACAGATAGGTCTTATGGCGACGATGGGACAGGAAAGGCCTAGGAGTTGGAAGGAAGCGGCCGTGGCCTTAATTAAGGTACAGCCCCAGCATTTGCCTGGTGTGAAAATGGGAAACCACGGAAAACCATCTTCAGGGCTGCCGACCGTGGGGCTCGAACCCACGATCTCCCGGATGCAAGCTCACAGCCGCGCACCTCTACGCGCACGGCCAACTCGCCCGGTAGTGTGTATTCACTATGGTTATGCATTTGTATCAATAATCCCTTACGAGCCACACATATGTGTATATTTAGATGAACCCAAGCTCATAAGGACCATGGGAGTTACGCCCCCTTCCTGCCACGAGGAACGGTTGGTGGCTCTTGCCTACGTCACATTCTCGCAGGTGTACCACGTGCTGTATATGGAGGTACAGGGGGGTGGTGTGACATCATAACCATTTTCCTTGTCCACAGTGAAATGTTAAATAATTAAATCAGGCGCGCATGTGCGGTAGCAAAAATTCGGACTTCAGGCGCACATGCATAGTAGCGAAAATTCTGACTTAGTTTTCTGATATTAATTTCCTGTCTCCCTGTAACACCCTATGACGTCAGGTATCATCATCCCTCCGTCAACAAGTAAACATGGTCGCCATGTGCTCTTCCAGTCTTATATAGTGTCCTTTTCAGTGTTCTATATGGCAGGTAATAGTATAAAAACCTAGTATTTTCGCACCTCTACTCCTTCCTTGTACCCTAATGAACAAATCTAATAGCATATGATGGTGCCTACAAGTGAACTAGAGATAGCGTGATTGTGTACCGTAACAAAAAACAAAAAAAAGGTAAAATAACACCCAAAATTGATTTAATACATACCAACTTGTAAGATGGAACAGGAATGCCAGCGGCCTTACGCCGGGCAAGTGCCTGGCGTAAGGAAGAAAAGTCAGCTACTTGACACTGCTGCCATTCCAAAGTAGGCATTAGATGTGATGGAGTTACTGGACAAGTTTCTGCCTATAAAAGAAATGTAAAATCAGTAAAAGTCGTAGGAAGGTTTTTCAGGTGCTACATACAAAAGTAGTAATAAATCAGCCATTGCTGACCAACTAAAAGCAAAGAACCATATAGGCTACAGAAATAAGAGTTAATATGATTTTCAAAACAACTGTTCCCCCATACAGCAAAATCTAAAATTATTTATTTTTTCTCCTATGCGAATTAACTTCTGATGTTAAAATGCAATTGAAGTTAAAATTCTTTCCAACAAGTATGGAATGAATCTGAATTTAATCTCAAAATAACCAGATCTCACTTTATGATACAAATAAGTATTGATCTACAAAGTGGGGGGGGGGCAGCATTATAGCCACGCAACATCACCGGTTGTTCATGAAGGTGGCCACGATTTGAATTTCAATCAATTTATATGGCATTTTTTAAATGGAAAGTTATATCCCATGGTTCTGTTTTCACCTAAAAGTCTCATAGCTATGATTATGACCTGAACAGTCGCATAAAACTGTAAGTTTGCCTGCCTTTGATCCACAAATCTACTCACAGCATTAATATTTATGGTCTGCTTCTTGAAACGTGACCTATCAATTTCAGCAACAACCACTCCTTCACATCTTGAAGCCTCTAATCTGAAAAAGGAAAATGAAGGGGCTTATGTACATAATTAAAAGGAAAAAAAAAAACCAAGGGAAAAGGCACAAGAAACAGAGCTTTAGGCAATTGTCCACTTCTATGGACATTTCTATACACTAGTTTCACTTATTACAAGATATTGGAATTTAGTTTCACTTGCCATAATTGATTTTTGAGATCATTTTAATATAGTATGGAATAAAATATTTTTTGCAAGTGGCTTTACGTCGCGCCGACACAGACAGGTCTTACGGCGACGATGGGACAAGGATGGGCTAGGAGTGGGAAGGAAGCGGCCGTGGCCTTAATTAAGGTACAGCCCCAGCATTTGCTTCGCGTGAAAATGGGAAACCATGGAAAACCATTTTCAGGGCTGCCGACAGTGGGGTTCGAACCCGCTATCTCTCGAATACTGGATACTGGCCGCACTTAAGCGACTGCAGCTATCGAGCTCGGTGGAATATAATAATAGCCTATAACAAGTAATAGTACACATAAAATAAATTATCTTGTACTTTAAGGTATGATTAGTTTTCTCAACACCAAAGACTCAAATTTTGGATATGGGTTACAAGAGGATTGCTAGATTTACAAATCAAAGATTGACCAAATAATTCCACTTTCAAACCATACAATACTGGAGGAGGAGGGTGGGTGGGCCAGGGTGCAAACACGGGAACCTAGCAGAGTTAGTTCAAACAATGCTTGATTTGCCCAGAAGGATGTGGGTTTGATTCCCTGGCCCGAAGTCAAAAGATCTGGAAACAAGACTTCCACTTCTGGATAGGCCTATACCAGAAATGATTACCAGATTAACTGCTACATGCACAGAGCCACTCTCTCCCATCAACTGCCAAAAGTCTTCATGGCCCGTAAATTATTGAGATTTCTTTGCCATACATACATAGATTACATACATCTGCGTTATAGACTATTATGCCTTTCAGCATCCAGTCTGTAAACTTCTGTGAATTCACAAAATTCCTCAACAATCCTCTATTTTGTAATTAGCTCTGTTACCCGTTTTGATCCATAACTCTCATCTTTAAATTTTTGGACACTGAACCTAATAATCATCATCTTCTGTTACCCCTCATGAACGAGTCCATTATTCTCCTAGGTAACCTATAATCCTCTATTAGCCTGGGATTACCACACCACAGAAGCCGGATTATGTGTACCGCTTCATCCAAGGAGTTCATTCGTAACTTAGCATTTATCATCTCATTCTGAGTACTCTCCTGCCATTGTTCCCACCCATACCCAATCCTTGCAAGTCGCTTGGTATAAAAAGTATATGGTGCTAATCATGACCTATGGACTTGTGAATTCTGCTACTGTACTCTGACAGGTCCAGAAAATAGCAGACTGCAAGCCTTAGGAATGAAGTTCCTCCACTCCTGTCTGCAGAAGACAAGCAGAGACAAAATAAAAAATGAAGTCAGCAAACAGCTTGGGATGGAAAGGAGCTAGCCTGAAACATCAGAAAGTAAACATACTAAACAGGCGTATAAAAACAATGGTTCCTGATAGGATTCCAAGAATATACTTTGATCAGACTGTCCATGTGGAAGGCAAGGATGCTTGGCCAGAAATGCACGATGGCAATAAAAACTAGAACAGCGACTAAGATATGGTCGGCTTCTTTAACGCAAGCAATTTATAACCGAATCCAGCTTGCTGGAGCAGAAAGCCTCTGGTGATGATGATCATGAAATAACCTACCTTCTTTCTTACGGCTAAACACCTCACCTCCTGTTATTGTAAGTTTCGAGACAGCCATCTTATGTGGTAGATCCACTCAAAGACCATGCCTGGTAAAGAAACCAATGGACTAAATAACTGGGAAGGTGCAGAAATGGAATCTGAATACTTACACCACTCTCTGAATGTATTCTTGACCAGTTGCAGGAGGAACCGAAGGGTCGAAATCTTCGTTAATTACACCTATTTCCAACGCAGGTTCAAGTAGATCACCGTACCCAGACATTAATACGAAGCGGCAGAACATACATTATTTTGATAAACACATGAATATCATCAGTATATTAATTAGGAAAATAGGAGAAACTAATTATATTTATAGGTTATGTATATAAAACCCCGGGAAATTGTTTCATAACAGAGCTGTCATAGAATATTTATCTTGTCTTGAATTGCGGATATTTGTTTGGGATTCAATAAATTCTTTCCCAGTCACGAGACCATTAACATATTACACTTATATCACAAAAGCACACGATTACATCACTAATGCCCAATTTTATTATGATCACACGTAGATAGATGCACTTAAAGAAGCAATATTATATCGGGTATAAGTAGGTTCATGGAAGTATTACATTCGGTACTGAGCAGAGACACAAACAACTTAGTAAGCAGGAACATATAGAAGTGCCACCTCACAAACATGTCGGAACAAAACAACTGAAAAACTAGATCATAATTACAATTTGATGTGAGTGTTATCAAGGTATTCATTTAAAATAGTACTGATCGTAGGCGAAGGATGGTGCAACAAAACTGAAAGTCGTGTAGGGAAAGGTACGTGAACTTAAAGTAATTTCTGCATTAAAATGGCCTAGTGATGTGCATATTGGGGGCAATGAAAAAACAAGTGGTCACTATCACCCTGAGATTCTCCGCAGGAACAAGTTGGGTCGTTCGTAATGTGAAATCGAGTTAAATATACTGGGGTTAAGGCATGATTAAAACGTAGTCGGATGATATTGGTAATGTGACGTCGTGTATACGTACCATTTGCAAACCACGGCAGTTTGGGAATACTCGGTTGAATTTGGTAGTAATGCTGGCCTTTCGTACGAGCAGATAATCGCCATTGTGTGCACCATGTGTGTTGAGCTGCAGTTTTGATATGTGGAAAGAAGTCGGGAATCGGAATTTTGATTTGTAATATATTCGCGGTATCTGCACTGGCGTCTTTCGCTGCTATATCGGCCATATCGTTGCGTAAGTGCCGATTATGCCTTTTAATCCATATTAGCGTTATAGCAAAACCGGATGTTTCAAGTCGAAATAGAAGAGACTTAACTTCATAGACATATGTATTTGTATGAGGGGCGAGTGATTGCAGAGCTTGTAAAACACTTTGAGAATCGCTAAATATATTTATTTTTTGGATTGCAACTGTTGAACATATACGAGGGCTTGGTATATGGCATATAATTCTGCTGTAAAGATAGTTAAATTATTAGGTAACGGATATTTAAAGCTAGTGTGTAGTCGTGGATCGTAAAATGCTGCTCCGACTCCAGTATTTGATTTTGACCCATCGGTAAATAGGTGGTAATCTGATGACGTTATGGGACTTTTAAATTTCTTATGAGCGTATAATGTGGGATAAGGTGCAGACATTGATTGGTTTGATGCATCCGAAGGGGCAATGATAATAGAAGGACGGAATGTTTGAATATCATAGTGGTATGAATACGTATTAACACGTGGTGTACGAAGTATAGTCTCAGTAAGATGGTGGATTTCAGCATAAGCCATATATATGGCGGGATACCGATGATTGGGAGGAGGACGCTGTTGATAATATTCATATAATATTTGTAATTTAGGGACAATAAGGGAGTTCGTTCTACTAATATGTTTAAGTAGGAATTTTTTGGAAAGTTTTATCCTGCGAATATACAGTGGTTCTTCCGTAGTTTCTACTAATAAAGCGTTAGTTGGTGTTGTGCGGAGGGCTCCCACACTGATACGTAGTGCTGAAAATTGGAGACGATCCAAAGCTAATAAACTATGTTTAGAGGTTAAATCAATAATGTGGGCGCTATAATCAAGTATGGACCGAATGGTTGCATGATATAGCTGTAGTGCTGACAAGGGGTCAGCACCCCATGCACGTTTCGTTACCGTTCGTAAGATGGTGATATAACGATCAGACTTCCTAATAAGATGCCGTATATGAGTTTGCCATGTGAGTTTTTGATCGATATATATTCCTAAATATAAGTGTTGTGAAACCAAGGGAATGCTATAAGTGTCAAAGTTAATAGGGCTTTTATCAAAGGTTCGTTTATGTGTAAAGATCATCGCTGCACATTTAGGTATAGAAAGTGAAATTCCATGGGCCGTTAGCCACTGAATGACTAAACTTAAAACCCGAGATATTGTGGTTCTACAAAGGTCAATGTGGGAGTCAGAACAATATATAACATAATCATCCGCGTAAGGTAGAATTCGAGCGAGTGGAATCACAAGAGATTCGAGCTCTTTCATGTAAAGGGCAAACAAAATTCCACTGAGTATCGAACCCTGTGGTAAACCTTGTGATGTGTAACGACTATCAATTGTGTGTTGGGGAGATTTAATAGTTAACCGGCGGTTAGTAAATAGTTGATTTAAAATAGAAAGGAATTGGATGGGGAATCCAGCACTAAATAATTTCTCCCAGAGGATATGCAATAACACAGCATCATAGGCACCTTTAATATCAAAAAAACTGCCACGATAGATTGTTTCCGCCATTTTGCTAATAAGATATCGAGTAAGAAAATAATGATAGGGTCTTGTGTACTATGACCACGTCGAAAGGCGAACTGATACTTGGGTAATAGCGAGTGATATTCCAATACCCACGCCATTCGTTTCATAAGGATTTTACAAAAGACTTTGCGTATACACGATCCCAGAACTATGCCTCGGAAATTTTCAGGTTCGGTAGGTCGTTTTGTTGGTTTCAAAATAGGTGCGATGAAAAACTCGTTCCATGATGCTGGTACATGTAATGTCTCGAAAATACTATTATAATATTCGAGTAAATAAATTTGGACATGGGGGGGCAAGGCCTTGAGCATTTGATAAGTAATTGCATCAGGTCTTGGTGATGAGCTATTAACGGTACATAATACAGAGTGTAATTCATTATATGTAATTAGATTCAAAAGGGAAATAAAAGAACAAGAATTATTCTGTGAGGTGGGTAGAAAGAGTGGATTTACTGTAACAGGGGCAAGGGTGTATAAAAAATCTTCTAGAACTTGTCGCGGATAAGCAGAAGAAGTGTGGTATTGGAAAGTTCTCGTGATCATGCGGATCGCGTTCCAAAATTTCGTTGCTGGAAGTTGTGGAGTTAATTGAGAAATAAAAGATTGCCAAGCTTTTCGTTTTTTTGCATTAAAGACGAGCTTTGTTTTCGCAATATGATTTCGCAACTGAAAATAATGCTGCTGCGTCATTGATTGGCGATATTGTTTGAATAATTGTTTGCGCTTATGAATAAGATCGTGACATTCTTTATCCCACCATTTTAGTTCATATTCCTGTGGATGGGTCGTCACGTTTAATGGTCGACACGGATGAAATATGTTTAAATATTGGGTTAAATAAGGGAGTAAGAGGGAAAAGGAAAGAGGGGACTTGTGTTTCTGCTGCAAAATATAATTGAGGTATGATTGATAGTTAGAAACATTAAAATTTTTATAAGATCGGACGTTACTTATACAGGAGAGTGTCTGAAACTGGGAATGTGGTGGGTGAATAGCATATGTGATGAGAATTGGGAAGTGGTCACTAGTGTATCAGATAATGCATGCCAGCTGGTGACAGGGGCCATAGTTGTGCGGCAGAAAGTAAGGTCTACTGCACTGGGTGGAGATTCAGGCGGAGTTAAACGGGTCGGGGAGCCGTCATTTAAAAGGAACAAATTCTGATGAGTTGAAGTAGTAAGTAAATTAGAACATTTGATTGTATCCACCATACATCCCCATTCAGTGTGGTGGCAATTAAAATCACCAAGAAGGAAAAGATGTGGAAATGTGTCAAATTGTTGGAAAAAATGCATCCATTGATTCTGAGCGATGTAAATGTGGGGAGGGCAATAGATGTTTATGAAACAAGTATTATGGTGTACTATTCCTACAGCATAAGTGTGCGGGATGATAAATTGTAAAGAGAAATGTGTAACTGATAAGGAAGTATGAACACATGAGGCAACTCCATCAAAGCCGTTACCATCATGTCGGAAAACTTGATAACCTCGTAATCGAAAAATGAAATGCGGTTGAAACCACGTTTCTTGTAAGCAGATAAAATGAGCTCGTGTTTCATTCAGCAATATTTGTAACTCATGTCGTTTAGAGACAACACTTCGACAATTCCATTGGAGTAAAGTAATCATGCTAGTATGTTCATGATAGAGTCTCGTAGTTTATATAATACATGGTGAAGTTGAGGCTCGTGACCCATACTTTGGATTAACATTACCAGCAATTGCTGGATTTCTTGCTGAAGGCGTTCCTTGGAAGGAGGATAATGTATATCTTGAGGGGTTGCAGAGGGTTGCTGCCTAGCAGATGTGGGCGCACTTGAGGGATATGCTAGTTGCAGAGGTTGTTGCATGGCACTCGTTGACGGGATCGAATGTACTGGAACCGAAGGTTCGTTTCGCAGAATGGCCATGTATCCTTGTCGGTCGAAACCGGGTTCAGGTGTAGGAGGGGGAGATTGCATGATTACTTGGGTGAACTTACGCTTATGCGGGTTTGGAGTCAAGGGGGATGGGGGATTCGACGATAGAGGAGGGAACTGAAGTTTTTGTTGCTCGGAATGATAAATTGGAAGGGCGATTCGGGCTTTAGCTTCGGGAAAAGATATGTGTTCAGTACTCATTAATTTTTTAATGGTGACCTGATACTTATGTTCAGGACAAATTGAGGAACCTGTGACATGGTTTTTCTTACAGTACGCACATTGTGTAAATTGCTCAGTACACGCCTGGGTTTCATGTTGTTGCGCACATTTTCCACAACGAGCGTTTTTCGCTTGACATTGCCGAATTGTATACCCATAGCGCTGGCATTTACGACAGCGAATGGGTGAAAAGATGTAAGGTTCAACTTCCATGTACACCTTATATAAGGCGACATGGGAGGGTAAAGTTTGTGATCTGAAAACAATTTTTACTGAACCCGTAGGAAGGTATTGCGTTTCTCCATCTTGAATTGCACGGCGATTAAGTCGTTGCACGCTTTTAACTGGTGCCTCGGATTCCAGGTACTGTAATATGTCATCATTCGATAAACCTTTTTCAACTCCACGAATAATGCCTACTCTTAACACTTGTGAGGATGGAATGTAAGCTTTAATTTTGAGGGTTTCAAGCATAGGATTACTCAAAAATGCGTTTGCTTGAGAAGCCGTATGGAAAGTAACTTGTAGTCGATTACGTCCTTTACGTTGGATCGATTTGACATTGAGTTTAGTTTCATAAAATCGGCGACCAAGTGTCATAGGGTGTAAATTGCCGATGTTTTGCTCGTTTATAGATTCAACAAATACAAAGAAAGGTCCATGATGAAAGCGATTATAATATTCCGGGGTAGAAGCCACTTGGGACGCCTCGGATTGATTGTTAGATTGTTCGGAATTAGAGCGGTCTACCACTTCCGTATTACGCCTCTGTACATCAGACTCAGTTGACTGAGAACCTTGCTGTCGTGTCGTATTACTAGATGGATTAGTTATGGGTTCCTCTTCCACTCGTAAGGAATTCCCGGTTACCGCCGACGTTCCTCCACTGTCGGTCTCATTGCTTGTCACTTCCGCACCACACTTGAACGAAAACACAAGTGATATTTTTCAAGATGGCGTCGGCAGTGCAAGCTAGTAATGAGTGTTCCCGGTTTTTGTCAGAAAACGAAGTGAAATGTGCTGTAAGATGTACAGAAAATGTTACAGATGGCGAGAAGAACAGTCAAGGTATTCTCAGTAGTGAAAGTAATCACTCTTTATCTCCAGAAAAGAACATTTGTACCGGTAATATCTACGAACGCGAGTGTGTGTGTAGGCCTAAAATGACGCCTTCATCTATCCATGAAACTGTTGAATCACTACACAAAATAATAGAAGTGCTACATAAGGATTTGGTAGAAGCAAACCTTGTAATTAAAAAGTTACGATCTGATAAGTCAAATCTGATTGAAGAGGTGGAAAAACTAAAAAAATGCGATGGTGTTGGCGCGTCGTGGAGTGAGGTTACGTCGCGGCACAGGAAAGTGTCGCTAACTAGGCCTAATTCATCTGGAAATCAACCTACAGTAACGAACAAATTCAGCGTTTTACACGAAGTTCGGGAAGAGCAAGGAAGCACTTCTTTCTCCCGAGATGAGAGTTCACCGACGAAAGAACGCCGAATTCACGCCGATGACGTGATCAAGAAAGTAAGGAAGGAGAAGAAAGTGAAACTGTTTGGTGATAGTCACGGTCGAGGCCTTTCAGCAAATATAGCAAAGTTGCGAGCCGACAGTGAAGTGACAGATGTTATTCAACCAGGTGCCCCCTTTTCAGAAGTAGTGAAACCCCTCTTGAGAAATTCTGATAAACTCTCGTCAAAAGACGTCATAGTTATTGTCGGTGGAACCAACGATGTAGCAAGAAATGAAGGCCATCAGGCTGCAAGTATTCTGAAAAGGACTCTAGGGAAGCTGACCCATACAAATGTGATAGTGACAAACGTACCCCATAGACATGATTTAACAGACTGGTCAATTGTGAATAAAGCTGTCAAGGACACAAATGATAAATTCAGGCAAATATGTAGTCATTTCAAAAATGTTACACTGTTAGACATTAGTAAATTAAACCGAACATCTCATACGAGGCATGGCATGCACTTGAATGGACTTGGGAAGCAATATGTAAGCAAGTTAATAAGTAACATCATTACAAGTAAAGATCAGGAAAAGACTGTCCTAGAACTACCTAGTCCGGGAAACGTGTGTTAGATTCTGGAACCAATAACATTTCAATCGAAAATGTGGGTCCAGAATTAAATACCGGTAATGACTTGGAGGGTAGGAATAGGCGGTTCAAAATATTTCATCAGAACATTCAATGTCTTAAAAATAAAATTTTAGAATTACAAGTAATTTTAAATTCAATACAGGATGTTATGTTTATCTGTTTGGATGAACATTGGTGTAATAATGATGAACTTGAACTCATTAATATTGAAGGTTATTATCTGGCAAGTAATTACAGTCGGGTTAATAAAGAGCATGGGGGGAGTTTGTATTTTTGCTAAGTCAGGAATTGAATGTAAAGAAAGGAAGGATCTTGAAGTGCATAATTCTGAATTAAATTTTGAACTAACTTCAGTGTAATTTAAGCTTCCCTATGGTAAAAGGGTAATTCTGTTAACCGTGTACCGTTCACCGGATGCTGATGTGGAGATTTTCTTAGAAAAATTAGATCAAGTCCTTCATAACATTTTCGGTAGGAATAGCAGCGCAGAAGTAATACTTTGTGGTGATTTTAACATAGATTTTGCTGAAGAAAACCTTCCATCAACATCACAACTACTGCATGTTCTTCAAAGCTGTATTCTAAAACACTTAATTTTTACACCCACTCGGGTAACTGCCACCTCAGCTACAGCGATAGACAACATTTGTATTAATTTCCATTGTTCTAAAATGCAAGCATCCAATATAAATTTTGGATTATCAGATCATCATGCTCAAATTTTACAACTAGAATTTGAGAATGCTAGCAAGCATTCAACCAAAATAAAGTAAGCACAATTAACTCGTTTTTTCTCTGCAGCTGCATGTGGCAGTTTCATTGAAAGCCTTAAACTTCAGACCTGGACTCCAATAACATTCGGTCATAGCATTGACCAAAAGTATAGAACCTTTTTAAGCATTTTTAACGGAATTTGAATTACATTTTCCAAAAAAAAATTGCAGTAATTAATGAATCTTCAAAAAAGCCATGGATCACGAAGGGTATACGGATCTCAAGTCAAAAATGTAAATTACTAAGTAGATTAGCACAGCAGAGTTGTGACCAGGTTTTTTGTAAGTATGTTAAAAACTACAAATCAGTCTATCGAAGAGATCTTAGGATGCCTAAGATAATGCACAATAACAAGAAAGTTAAAGAGTCGTGCAATAAATCACGAACCATATGGAAGGTAATCAAGGGAGAAACCAACAGACATGCAGTTGGAAATAAAGTTGCTGCCATAAAAAATGATAAGGGAATACAAATGAATGACCCTCATCATTTGGCTAATTATATAAACGATTTCTTTCTATCCCTACCATACAAACTTGAAAATGCAAATAAATCAGATGTATTACCAGAACTCCCAACCTTTGTGCAAAACTCTATGCAGTTAACTCCAGTAACAGAACTGGAAGTTTTTAAAATCATACAATCTTTGAAGAACAAAACTTCCACAGGTGTAGATGAAGTTCCCACAAAACTCATTAAAAAATGTGCTCCCTATCTGGTACAGCCTTTAACTTATCTCATCAATGAATCATTTTCTAGTGGTCAGTTTCCTAATCTCCTAAAAATAGCTAAAGTTATCCCAGTCTTTAAAAGTGGAAACTTACACGATTTACATAACTACAGACCAATATCAATACTTACTGTTATTTCAAAAATATTTGAATGTGCTACGAAAAATCGGCTTACTAAATTTTTAATCAAATATAACTTGTTAAATAATGCACAACATGGGTTCAGAGCTGGCAGAAGTATTTTGTCTGCTTTATCACATTTTACACAGTTGGTCGTAAATGCTCTTGACAATGATGAAACTGTGATAGGACTATTTCTTGACATTTCAAAGGCATTTGATACTGTTGATCATGAAATATTGTTGCACAAATTATATCAGATTGGAGTTAGAGGAATTGTTAATGACTGGTTTAGATCATACCTGAATAAACGATCCCAGTTTGTTGAAATTACACATTGTAACAGTAAAGTGCATAATGAGACATATCACTCTCAGGTACAAAGCATAGACTTAGGTATTCCGCAGGGTAGTATTTTGGGGCCTGTTCTTTTCTTGATCTATGTGAATGACCTTCCTCACAATAATCAAGTAGAAACAGCAGTTCTGTATGCTGATGATACAAACATAATTATTAATAATCCTGACCCTACGTCTATAGAAACTACAGCAAATACAGTCCTGTCTAGGTTAGAATCATGGTTCAGGAAAAACAAATTAACATTGAACTTTAAAAAGACCCAATACATGGAATTCAATGCATCTAACTACCATGACAAAACTGCAAAAAACACAACCTTATATTAAATGCAAATGCAATTGAAAATACGTTGACCACAAAATTTTTAGGTGTCCATATAGATGAAAAATTAAGATGGGATTGTCATATTAAAAAATAGGGAAGTCTCTGAGTTCTGTTTGTTTTGCCTTAAGGATTTTGTCTAATAGTTGTAGTGAAGAATATGTTAGAATGGCATATTTTGGATATTTCCATTCAGTCATCGCTTATGCTATTGGTCTCTGGGGCTGTTACAAATCAAATCTTGATGTTATTTTTCGAATACAGAAACAAGCTATCAGAATTATATTGAGACGTAACAGGTTAGATCATTGCAGACCATTATTTAAGAGACTAAGAATACTCCCAGTACCAAGTATATACATCATGCAATGCATTCTACACGTGAAAAAAATATTGATCACTTCAGAAAGAATTTTGACAATCACAATTACCAGACGCGAACAAGAAATAATATTTTTATCGAACACAAGAATAAAACCATTGCCTTGAGACATGGAGACTCTGTTGGAATCAGATTGTATAATAAGCTTCCAAATACGATTAAAGATATTAGTCCCGTCAGTTCATTTACCACAGCTTTAAAAAAATCTCCTGCTGAGTAGCTGCTTCTACAGTACAGAAGAATACATGATGAAGTGCTGGTAATGATGCTACTACTTATTAACTTGTAATCTAGTATATAGCCTTAAAAATATGTTAATGTCACATTGACTATGTTCACATTATTAACACCACACCAATATATTTTTATTTTGTCTTGTAAATATTGGTTATTAATCTTATTTTAAAAAATTAAGATGTGCTGTCCTAACATTGAGGTATGTGGTGTTTCTGTTCTTCTTCTTTTTCAAAATGTTCATTGTTGTGCATATAGTATTGTTAGTATTAGGAAATCACTTGACAACTCCTATACTGTTGGCATATTTCAAAATATGTAATTGTACAGTCTATGGAAGCTAAATGAATGAATGAATGAATGAATGAATGAATTACCACTACCGCGCAGCACTGACTCGCACAAGTAGAGTAGTGTACCGTACCACTATCACTGCGTGACTCATAGAATATTTATGTATATTTTCATTTGAAAGAGAACTGATCTTAGACTGTAATACCACAACCAACGAGCTAGAAAGAGGACTAACTCGTTGACCACAACGAATAAAGCATCAAAGAATAACTCTTCTATAGGCCTAAACAACGTTCTTTATAAAACTACTCGGTACCGCGAGTTGTACACAATCAAAGAGAATGTATTAAACGTAATTGGTGACTGGTAGCTGTATCGCACGGGCGCCCGCAGGATCCTTTCCAGGGGGGGGGGGCACATTAACAATTTTCTTGAATAAAAAACCGACATGACGTCAGCAACATTAAATTGTTTACAGAAATATTCGGTTATAACACATGCTAGATGACTGTCATTAAGTTCAGTTTATGAAATAATCTTGTATGAGATTAAACCAATTGAACACGAACATTTTTAGAATTCCAGGGGGGGGGGCAAGTGCCCCCTTGCCCCCCTTGCGGGCGCCCATGGCTGTATGTGCCGGTAGTCTTCGCCAAATAATAAGTGAAATGCGTACAAATGTGCAAAGAGTTCAATAGTTAATTGTCTTTACTGTATTCGTTGATTGATCTTGTTCTTTTTTTGCACTTAAGTATGTGGTAGCGATCACACACTTCCTCACATAGAGAGCGCACATACTCGTCGTTCACTTAATGGAATCGCTTAAGCCTCATTCACAATGCAAACATAATCGTAAACTTAACGACGTAACGTAACCGTAAAATTAACGTAAAATTTGTGGTATTCACAATGGAGGAACGTAACATTAACGTAAAGAGTAGGCACAGCAGCCAGTCAAAACACTGCCATGTTATTAGCACGGAAGCCGGGTATTGGGCTATCTCGCACTTTTATATTTCAATACTTCGATGGAATCAAACAACGTGGTAGCGGAATTCATATTACTTCAAACATCTATTGCTTTGCTCCTGGGAGCTGTGTAGGCCTACGGTACCTGAAAAGGCGATTTAAACAACGGTGCAGAAAATGGGTTCATCCCTTGAATCAAAGAAGGTTATCTCAGGGCGTTTTCGGTAATCTACTGTAAGAAATGACCCTCATCAGTTCGTTTTGGACATGCGGATGAAACATGAACGGTTCGCTTCCCCTTTTCTAATAAAAAGAAATGTAAGATCTCCTGTACCGACATCTATGACACTATCTATCACACCCCGATGAGATGTTTGGATCTATTTGTATGGATGATATCGTTTTCGTAAACTAGTAGTGCGTCATAACGTTAAGAAATATACAGGACACTGTTTTATTTATGACAAGGATTGTCTCGTCCGTTCGCCAGCGTTGCGAGCTTCTCTCCCCCCCCCATTTACCCTCAGATTTCATTGCTACAAGATATTTATTTCCACCTATTATTTTTTCGGTACAGCGTATTTGTAATTCTTTTTTCCTTCTATCAAACATACACACAAAGATTATTTTGAAAGAGAAGTACAAGCGTTTCGTCGAAAGAAGTTATTATATCGTGCACAACACACAATGTTTACCTCTGCTCTGATTGGCTGGTTCTTAAAGTTAACGTAAAATTAACCGCAAGAGCTTTGAGTTTGCAATCCCTTAATTTTACGGACTCGCAGTTAAGTTTACGTCGGCGCATTGTGAATGGTTCCATTAGATAAGATGGCCGCTAACTTCTAAGTTAACGTTAATTTTAATTTTACGTTACGTTACGTTTGCATTGTGAATGGGGCTTTAGTCGCACATAGCTTATGGTGGAAGCCACGGACTGCCATTCTTGTAACCACATGTCGCTGTTCGTAGTTCGCTTCTGTCCATTTTCGTTCCAGCATGGCGTCGGTGGCATAGAATTCGAGCTCGAATTTTGGCTCGTTTCATTCTTCTCTCTTCAATTATCTTTGCGCTTTGTCTTGTGCAGGGCAGAACTAGATTGATTCTTAGATCCTCGATATAGAATGGTTCTTTACAAAGTTCGTAGGCACACCTAATACTCGCTTTAGAAATCTGGCTTTTAGTTTCTCTAGAGCCCTAAGGTCAACTACAGATAACTTTTCCCAAATAATTTCAATGCCATAAGAGGCAATTGGGCTTATTACAGCATAAAATAACTCTAGTGCTGTTTTAAAAGAATTTTTGGGGGTATTTAATTCTATATATATATATATATCTTTGATGGCTGTTGTTGTTCTTTCCCTTATGTGCATTCTGTAGGAGTTGATTGTCGTTTGTAAGATTATTCCAAGGTATTTGAAGGAATTCGTTATGTTTAGGTCTCTGTTCTGAAATTTAATTTTGTCCTTTGTTGCAGCTCTTCCTCCCTTTCTGAAGATCATCATTACTGTCTTAGATTCATTTATCTTCAGATCATTTTCTTCTGCCAATGTTTCCAGCTTGTTCATTGCTTCCTGAAGGTCTTCCAAGTTGGATGACCCAATTACCATGTCGTCAGCGTATATGTGTTGTGATACTGTTTTACTGAATTCTACTATTTTCGATACGTCTGCAGTTGCAATGTTGAACAGTACTGGACTAATTGGGTCACCCTGCATTACTCCATTGGTCTGGTAAATATTTTGGGAGAGAGAGATGTCATCACTTATGTTAACTATGTTGTATTCTAGGATGTTTTTCAGAAGGACTGTAATGCTGTGTGTTTCTCCAATCATTTGTGCTAGTTTCTCAATCACTACGTTTCTGTTTAGGGTGTCCGTTTGGAAATCTTAAGGCCTGTTCTATTTCACTTATTAGGTTCGTTACTGCCTGCAGTGTCGAGCGATGTTTTTTGAAGCCATACTGACGTTCAGGAAGGAGATGGTCCGTTTCCCCTCACTAATCGGTCCGTGATTATTCTCATAAAGATCTTGAAAGCATTGTTTTCTAGGGCGATGCCTCTAAATGAGTTTGGGTCCATGTTGTCTCCTTTTCCTTTATAGATTACATTCATCATGGACTTCCTCCAAGATTCAGGTATTTGTGCGCTGTCTAGACACGCATTAAATAACTCAGTCCACACTTCTAGGAGTACGCGTTCGGTTACCTTGATAAGTTGACTGTAGATCCCATCAGCTTTCCTGCTTTTGGTTTTTGATATGGCTTGTTTTACCTCATGAGTCGCTATTGGGATTGGGTGCAACTTTGGTTGACTTCCTGTTCGTGTTGATACACTTACGGTTGGAGTGCTGCACTTCAGATTGAGGATGTTATTGAAATGGTCTTCCCAAACGTCCATTTGTATTGTCGTGGTTTGAGGGAATTTGTTCCATTTTAAGACAACGTACGGGTCTCTGTTCGCTTCTTCGACCAAATGTTCTGCTTCTTGTTCCTCATGATGTCGTTTTTTATCTTTTAGAGTGAGTTTGTACTTTTTGCGTTTCACTGAGTATTCTTTAATGTCCTCTGTTTCTCCGCTATATCTCGCTTTATGGAGGGCCTGCAGTGTTATGTGCCTTAGTTCATAGCTTTCCCTGTCAAACCATGGCTTCGCGTGTCTTTTCTTATAGGGGACGGTGACTGACCTAATGCTGTCTTCTATGGTTTTCACAGCCAGACCGAGGTTGTTGGTTTTAAGGTGGTGCATCGCTTCCTCCGCACCCTTCCGTAAATTCTCCGTTCTGCTTTCAGTTATTTTTCTCGCCAGTGTGGGTGCCGTGTTGTATTTTGTGTTTCCTTCACTGTTGATTTGATTTCAATGTATGTCTTAATGGGAATGTGCTTCCTGAGCGGTGTCTTGGCCGACGACCAGAGTCCACCTCGTGATATAGAACTTAGTGATCTTCCCTTGATAAACACTAGATCTATGGTACTTGCACCGTTGTGCGCATAGTGCGTTAGAAGATCTTTGCTGTTTACCAGTTTGAAATTCTCTTCTGTCATTAGATTGAAGATTAACTCACTTTTAAGTCTGGCTTATCTAGCCTGCAGTTTAGATCCCCAGCAATTATAACATTTTCTTCAGACTCGATTAGAGAGACTGCTCGGGCAACTGACTCAAACGCATCTCCCATTGATGATTGTGGCTGTATGTAAAGTCCTACGATTGTGATATTTGTTGCGAAGACAATAACCATGTTGTCCTCTGTGTATGTTTTCGTTACTTTGCCCATTTTGTTTTTATAAAGACGCAGGAGACACCTCCTGAGGGTCGACCTTCCTGCTTTTAGGTTGCCAGAGCGTGCAATCCGTAGTAGCCCGGAACGTCTATGGGTTCAGTTAGAAAAGTTTCTGTTAGGATAACTATATCACTTGTGAAAAGTACTTGACTAGTAGAGATCTTTGCTACGATTTTCAATCCTCGATGTTCCACAGTAGGACGGTCAGCTCTTGGCTGATTCTTAGATCCTCGATATAGAATGGTTCTTTACAAAGTTCGTAGGCACACCTAATACTCGCTTTAGAAATCTGGCTTTTAGTTTCTCTAGAGCCCTAAGGTCAGCCACAGATAACTTTTCCCAAATAATTTCAATGCCACTGTTGATCGAGTCCCCGTGACGTTGTGAGGGGCGAAATCGATATCTTCGCAACTGTAACGTCTTTTGGCCAGAAGGACAGTTCATAAGCTTTCTGCTTTTCCTGAAGGTCTATTCCAATCAGGAAAGCTTTATTGCGACCCAGTGTTGTCAACTCTTTGTATGTTATGTCTCCTTGGATTCCTCCGTCTTTCATACGTCGTGTTATATTTTCTGCGGTTGTTGTTTCATGCAGTTTCCCCACATATAGCCAGGCATTTCTTGATCTGGCTTTGAGGTTGCTTGATGATTGGGCCTTTGAACCTGAGGTTGGTGCGTTCCTCCTTACAGCTTTTGTCCAAACCTGCTTGTTTTCATTTGTTGATCTTTCCCGATTGGGTCCTCTCGAGGGTAAAGAATGAGCAGGGGTTGCATAGCCTGAATCTCTTCTGATATGTTCTACTCCAGGGGGCTTCGAAACGGGGGTTTTTTGTGCTTCCTTCCTAGCCTTCGTTCGTTCATTCTACCTGTTGGTCTTTCCCTCTGGTGGCGAGTGGATTATGAAGATTTCGGGATCAGTTTCGTTTCTGTAGTATTTTACTTGCCGATCGTTTTCCCTTAGGATTTTAGGGTCTGTTCTTGCGGAAGTTTCCTCCTAAAGTTCTCGTGAGTCACGATGCTGAGATTTTGTTTTGTTTAGCGTCTTATCGGGTTTCCTTAGGCCAAAGACAATGAGTAATCCGAGTAATCTTCGTCAAGGTACTCATAATTAATATTGGAAGTGCGCACAAATGTGCATAGTCGTATAAACAACCCAAATTAATTAATTTAATAGAGCACACAATTTGCGTATGTAAAGCGATTACATGTCATTTAAGCATAAGTCTTTTATAGGCCTATTTCTCCTAGAGGCTTCCACAACATGGTAATGAGGATAAGTCAAATCACACAGTGCACACACACACAACTATCGTCAGGTTCATGAAAGGTACTAGTTTTGCAGAGTTTATAGTGGTATCCATGAATTGCCATAGAATTGATAAAATGTCGGAGATCCTGGTTTGTATTGGTCAAAGTTCTATTCGTCATTGCTTCAGTCGAATAGAATTCAGGACAAATATCATTCCTTTTGTCCAATCTTTCATCAAAGAGTTTCTTCCAATGGCCAGTATAAGGTAGAGCAAGCTTGAATCTCAAATCTTCAATTAAAAAGGCTACTTTGCAAGTACATAAAGCAGTCTTGATCCAGTAAATCTGGACACAGAGAGGGTTGTCTTTAAGAATCGGGCTTTGATTTTTTCTAGAGTATGTAGGTCATGCTTTGTTAGCCTATCCCAACTGATTTCCAGTCCATATGTTAAATAGGGATTATTTTTTCGTCAAACAAGGTCATGGCCGTCTTAAGAGATAGTCTATTTAAATGCTTGATGTCAAATATTGCATTCATAGCTGCCGCAGCACGTAGCCTAACATGAAGTCTAAAGGAGTTTACTGCCGTCTGCATCGTCAGGCCCAGATATTTAAAACCGTTTACGTCGTTTAATGTTTCCTCTTTATACGCCACTTTGTCACTTGAGGATGTTCGTCCTCCCTTTCTGAAAATCATGTAAACAACTGGTAAAATAATATGAATACCTGGGAGAAACACTTCTCACTCACCGTAAATCAACAAAGATACTTAACAGCCTATTCAAGAAAGTACGCTGAAGCACACAGGGGAGGCATCATTGTATTCTCACAAAAAGAAGTCTCTGACACTATACTCAAACTAAAAGATGGAAAAGCACCGGGTCCTGACAGTATTTTCAGTGAACACATTAAAGCTTCAGCAAATGTATTACTTACCCTCTGTAACAACGATCTAACAGTAGTCAGCAAATTTAAGTACTTAGGAATAACTCTTCAAACCTCAGCTCTGTCCTTTAGTTACCACATAGAAGAAAGAACTGTGGCAGCGATAAGCGCCATCCAAGATAAAAGATCTCGCAGCACTATTTTTATCCACGGCAATAATGTTATTCCACACAGTAATATCACTTGTCTTGTCTTACGGATTGGAACTAATTTGGGACCATCTCAAACTCAGAGACCTCGAAAGGATAGAGAAAGTAAAAGCACGCTTTCTTAAATTTACTTTACGAGTTGGAAAATCGGCTCCATCATGTCTAGTATATGAATTGGCCAAAGAAACTTTTTACATTCAGGACCTCAGAATGAGAATCCATCGACTGGAGCTTACAATGAACTTCCACGCAGAAGGGAAGAAAGGAAAGGAAATCGACCCTACTTTTATACCTCCAGATGCCATGTTGGTGAGAAACTGGACCAAAGAAAATCAAGATCAAAGACATATCATAACACGACTTTCCATTCATGGTTTTCACCACAAGATATGCACAGTGAAGACTTTTCATAATCCAGATGTTAACTGTATATGCGTTTTATGTTGCAAACAGTGTGACAGGTATCACATCAAGATTTTCAACAAGAGAATCATGTCGATAAGTGAATATTGTAAATCCTAATGCGCATTCGGGTGGCCTTTCTAATAATAATTACTTCCATCCATAACGGATGTTATGAACCTATGCTTGTTACTAGGAGACATCCCGCAAGCGTTGAAAACCTCCACATTGAAGGTTTTATACAAAGGAAAGGGTAACTTGCTTGATCCAAATTCCTATAGAGGGATTGTTCTGAAGAATAATTTGTTAAAGATACTCACCAAGTTAATAACCACTCGACTTACGGAAGAAATTGAAACCAAACTTCCTGAAGAGCAATTTGGATTTAGAAGACGAAGAAGTACTCTGCACGCAATAAGATATCTACTGGACGATATACATAACATCTTACGACTACCAAGGGGAAACTTTCACACAGTGTTCATAGATCGGCGAAGCTTGATTCTCTTGTTGAGGACAAGGCTCTCACTATACTGTTAATAATGTTAATAATGATGTTAATAAATAATACTGTCATCATTTCAGACAATATAACTTCATCGAGGGAGATTACGCAGACAAATGACATTCTACAGGGTGACCCTCTCAGTCCTTTATTGTTTAATGTAGCTATCTATGACGTGGTTCAAGCGATAAAAGAGGTATCAAATGAAGTAACCATGTATTCATATGCTGATGATATGGTTCTAGGATCACACGATGTTAAAGAGCTACAAAAAGCACTGGATTCACTGGAGAAGTGGACAGATACAAATGAATTGCAAGTGAACATTGGAAAGACTGTCTACATAAACAACCCAAATGCAACTAAGCAAAGAGTAATAGCAAAAAGCGATAGTAGTGGAGGGCGCACCTTTTCATTAATAATAAAATAATAGTATGGGAGCTAGGAGGCAATTTATTCAAATCCAATTGAGAAGTGATACTTTTCACCAGGCAAAGGAAATACCAGGTGGAGCAGCAAGGACCACTTTGATGTAGAATGCTGGACGTTCCAGACTTAAACCAATAGGAACTCGTCTTTAATACCAGTTGCGCTTGGCTGGAAATGTTTACATTTGCTGACCGGCCATTTATACATAGAAAGTGGCAACATTTTATTAATTTAGCCATGTTGTGCGAGCACAGCCTCTTTTAAAATCTTGACATGAGTTTGTCGAGCCTTTTACAGATTTTTAAAGAAAAGGTCGAGACCATTAGTCGTTTTTGGTATTGTTGTTGGTTTGTTAGCATTGATCAGTTATTCCTGGTGAAGAACAGCTGATTGGATAAACACGATCGTGTGCATTTCGAATTGTTTAAATACTCGAAAGTAATATATCAAATAAACATGGAATGGAATACCCTTGAAAAAGAAATGAAATAGTTGTCTCTTGTAGTCTCGTGATTTATTTATGTTGGATTATTTTCTATATGTTATATACGCTTATTCCTACTGTTTATTATACAATGCATTTATAAGTTAAACCGTGAAGATTGGGCTGAGCGTTTCTTTGTACAAACTTCGGCTGGGTTTCAGATCGAAGATGCAGCAGCATTGGTGCAAGAAATGGGTAATGAAGAGAGAGACAAAGCAGTGGAGTTTTGGAATGTTATCTCGGAGCAGTTACAAATCATCGTTAATAATTCTACTAAAGAAGCAAGTTCCATTTAACTATCCCTTTAACCTTATTATAAGCTATTTTAAAATATGTTGGGAACAGAATATCTGAATTGTGATCCACAGAGTGGATAAAGCAGGAAGCATACCTTAATTGCCTTTCAATTCTCTTTCGTTTCAGATACCAGATTACATAGATGCAACACAACTAGCAGAATTAGGATTAGCACCTCCATATACTTCAGCATTTATATCTGTCACTGGTACTACAGCTGTGCAATGTAAGGCTTTTAGATGTTCCTACATTTATTTTAAGGATATGGCTCATAGTTGCCATTTCTTTTATTATCACAAATCCTATTCCTATTGAGGTTATTATAGGAAACGTGTTCATGGCATGTAGATGTCATACGGTAATGTATCTAGTACTAGCACAAATATGCCAGTTAAGATTATTGTAGAAAACCTCTTGAAAACTTTAAACCTTGGAAAGGTGAGTGCATAATGTACAGATCAGACTTTGCAGCATTCATGGAGCTATTTGATGTTCTCAGCTTGCGTGTAGAATAAAGGTAACTGTTGTCTATCCACCATACCGAGCAGATGATTTAAAGCAATGCTATTTGACAGTGCATGTGCAGTGTAGAGAATGTCAAATAAGTTCTATTAACATCACTACTACTCAACCATCAGGTAGTGATGGTGAGTGTGTGGTACAGTAAATAAGGGAACGTCGCCAGTTTGCTTGTAGGTGCATTTAAATGCTATTAGATATATTCATTAAGTTGCGAAGAACAAGATAAGGTAGGAAAATACTGTGTTCTTGTCTTACTCAAGGTAAAAAAAAATTAAATAGTGCACTACGACTATGAGAGCACGTCAAGAGGAGTGATGATGTTATACTTGATTTTATAGTGTGTTAGAAAGGGACAGGGAATCAATCACTGGACAGATAAGGAGGAATGTTCTGAAAATCATCTCAAATCTATCTGTTGAAGTTACAAACAGCCAATATCGTGGGGAAGTGAACAATGATGGCAGTGGAATTATTCTCGAGGAAGTGATAAGGATGGTAAGTAAACTACAGTGTAATAGAGGATCAGGAATATGTTAAATTCGACCTGAAATGGTGAAATATAGTGGGAAGGCAGGGATTAAATTACTTCAAAGAGAATAGAAATCACTTGGAATATGGGTGAGGTAGGTACCTTCTGGTTGGACAAAAGCAGTAACTGCACCTATTTGTAAGCAAGGAAACAGGAAGGATGGCAACTACTACAGAGTTATTTCATCAATCAGTATACCCAGAAAGGTGTTCAGTGGCACTGTGGAAAAG
Organism: Anabrus simplex; assembly: GCF_040414725.1. Classification (NCBI taxonomy): domain Eukaryota; kingdom Metazoa; phylum Arthropoda; class Insecta; order Orthoptera; family Tettigoniidae; genus Anabrus; species Anabrus simplex. The sequence continues at coordinate 1,563,793,210 of NC_090265.1, forward strand.
AAAGTGATCAAGGATTGAAAATAAGTCAGATGAAAACCAGTGTGGTTTCAGAGCAGATTTTCAGTATGCACCATGTAATTAAAAAAATGCCACGAGAGGACCAGCCAGTTATGTTTATGTTGTGTAGGGAAGGCTTAAGATAGAGTACCATCACATGGAGTTATTTCTGACACTTGAGAAATTTGTCTTGTTGCTGTTCGCTAATAATGAACATCATTTTTATTTATTTCCTTCATCTAGCTATGTACGAGGCATAGTTTTAAATAATAAAGAGGAAAAGCACACAATGTGCAGGAATACAATAGTTAACAATAGTTATTAGGATAGTCACTGTACCTCACTGCAAAGCATTTTTAATGAACACTTCCTTTCACTGCGTGGTATCAATCACAACTTCTGTTGCACAAAGCACAAATACAGGTGACATTGGGATCGTGATATTTGCTGGTCATGCACACCTTGAAGTGGAAGCCATGAACGACATAGCGTGTCACTAAATGTCTCGGCTCATAGTTCCGTTGTTGCCAATCGTTTTAGATCATAGCATCTGCGGCGTAGAACTCTGACCCTATTTCATTTTTTTTTTTTCCAAAGCACTTCCATGAGGCCTTTATATTCAGGAGTTGCTGGTAAAAGTAGCTGTAGTCGTAGTTCCTCAATGAAGAAAGACTCCCTGGTGAGCTCGTATGCGAGCCGAGATGGTGTGAATTTGGAAAGGCACAATAATTTCTTCAGAAAAGTAGCTTTCACTTCCTCAATTGGTTCCAGATTTATCTGTGTGCAATGTATCCATATTAATTCTAGTCCATATGTTATGATAGGAGTGATTTTAATTTTGAATAATTTCATTGCTGTTCCAGTTGATAGTCTATTGATGAGTTTTATGCCATTCATCGCCTTGATAGCCTTGATAGTTTTAAAGTAAGTACCGTTTTGATGTAGAAAAATAATGCAATTTTTTAAACATTATTTTTTTACATGTAAGCTGTACCTGAAACTACTTCTCAGCGTAAATTCTAATCATATTAAAGCATTTATCATATCGTGAAACCAGCTTCTGAATTCCATCCTCGTAGAATATAATAATGTCATTGTATTTTAACTCCCACTAACTACTTCTGACAGTTTTCGGAGAAGCTGAGGTGCCGGAATTTTGTTTTGCAAGAGTTCTTTTATGTGCCAGTAAATCTACTGATGCAAGGCTGACGTATTTGAGCATTTTCAGATACCACTGTACTGAGCCAGGATCAAACCTGCCAAGTTGGTGTGAGAAGACCAGCATCTCAACTGTCTGAGCCACTCATCCCAGCCATCCTCATAGAAATCTGCCACCTGATGTACCTGCCACAGTAGCGTGGTCATTTTTAAGTCGTCATTGTCGGGGCGCAGACCTCCTAAAAGTGCAGGAACAAGTGGTAGTCACTAGGTGCTAGGTCAGGGCTATACACAGGATGATCAAATTGTTCCCAGTCAAATAAAACAATGAGGTCTCTGATTCAATTAGCTGTGTGAGGTCACGCATGGTCCTGAAGCTAAAGAATGCACCTTGTGAGCATGCCACCGTCATTTGTTTTGTGTTGCACGACTGATTTTACGTACGTTCTCACAATAAATCCAGACATTTATTGTGTGCAAATGGTGCAGAAAATCCACGTGCAGTACACCCTGCCTATCCCAAAACACAGTGCACAATTCAGCTTAGGAAAGCATCACCTTCGTTACTGTACCTTTCAACATACAATAGAAGGAAATTTGATTGATCCACCTTTTTCAATACATATGTTGTTAATATGATCACAACATTTTTATTCAGTACCGGTTTTGGTGTTTATGGATGCCATCATCAGCTGAAACAGGTCGTATGAACAAAGATATACAAGTATGTAGTACATATAATTGACCCTTAGTAAATTACATTAATAGGATGAAGTAAAAATACAATGCTTAAAAGAATATAAACAAGTATGTGCTTGCTGGTCAAAGTATAAAATGAAAGTGAAGATATTAACAAATGTTTGAAGATAGGATCACTTTGAAATAGTGGTTGCGGTTGGTTTTGTGCACCTCTGTCAGCATTCTCGGTACGCAGCAAGCACAGCTTACGATAATGTCAGTGCCCTGCCAGAATTTCATAAAGTACACTCCTTGAAATGTCAGGCAACTCGTAACTTAAAGATGAAATCGTAAAGCGTCTGTTTTCTCAAACCTTTGCATCAACTTTCTGCGCTAAGTCTTCAGTAATGAGGTAGGGTGAATTTATAGGCACTCAAAATGCTTAAAATAAGCAGGCAAAAAAGCACTGAAATTTTGAGAAAGGGTCACTTTAATAGGAACTTTTTCATTAAATTATACAAAAAGTGTGAAAAATTAAAGAAATAGGTACTAAATGAGACAAACTAGATTATTATAACACTTCTATTTTAATTCCCATTATACTTACAGTATACCATCTAAGACACCCTCCACACAACTAATATTGCGACTGAAGTAACAGAAAAATCAGTAATGTTCTAAAATGAACTAGCCTATTTACGTAAGCTACAGTATGCATTATCTACCGAGCTCGATAGCTGCAGTCGCTTAAGTGTGGCCAGTATCCAGTAATCGGGAGATAGTGGGTTCGAGCCTATCTGTCGGCAGCCCTGAAGATGGTTTTCCGTGGTTTTCCATTTTCACACGAGGCAAATGCTGGGGCTGAAGCTTAATTAAGGCCACGGCTGCTTCCTTCCAATTCCTAGGCCTTTGCTATCCCATCGTCACCATAAGACCTATCTGTGTCGGTGCGACGTAAAGCAAATAGCAGTATGCATTAATACTTGCATTTTCTTGGATGGCAGTAAATCATTCCTTCTAAGTGTCAATTCATGGAAAATGTCCCTTTTGGTATATTTTTCAAGAAATCTTCTGAAAATCAGATTGTCTACTTTTCTCCATGAAGTATCAGCAGCTATCATTGCGACACACAATTCTGAAGGGAATTTGTCACGGCCTATGTCACATATCTCAGAATCGGAAAAGAAAGGCTCGTGTTCCAGCATTTGCCTGGTGTGAAAATGGGAAACCACGGAAAACAATTTTCAGGGCTGCCGACAGTGAGGTTCAAACCCACTATCTCCCGGATTCAGGCTCACAGCTGCGTGGCGCTAACCGCATAGCCAACTCACCCGGTATTAAACTTTACTAGACTCATTGATGAAATACCATATCACTCCACAAGCTGTGTAGTACTTAGAAAAAGAATCATTAGGCCTAACGTACTTCCTTTATGAATCATTCATGTTGAGTTCATTTTATTAACCTGTAGATCAAGGTTAGTAATTCTATTTGAGGAGGATGTGCTGAAGGAGGAAGTAAGAAACAAGCAGCTGATATCAATGATTGACAGTATACCGCTACAGAGTATGACACCACCACCACCAAGAAAATAAAGTTAGCCGCAGGGACTGAGGAGACTGAAAGGCTTGAAGTTAGTTCGCATGCAACAGCAGGAAGTAGAAGAACGGAAAATAGCTTCAAAATAATTGTGAACAAACCTACATACAGTTTGAATAATGTGTGGAACATAAAATCAGAGAGATAAGTGTTTGTATTTGTATTCAACTGAGGCGAAATGGTACAGTACTGTAGCGTACAAGATGGAGTGAATCACCATAATGATGTAAGAGTTTAAGTTAAATGAAAAATACGAGCCACATGATTATTAAATTTTGTTGTCATTTCCAGATCGGAGTGCTTCACTTTCATGGTTAATTTACAGCAACTTGTTGAAACAAAATATTAGCGATTTCATTTCTTCTCTGTACACCACGTCTTCTCATGTCATCATAAACTTATTCTTGATCACCCCCATCACCAGCACCATCCTAGTCGTTTTCTTCAGTATAAACATTATCAAAATTATCCTCATCTCTTAAATATTTGGAGACATTATGAAGCACAAAGCAACAGATGATATTGCGTGAAATTTTCTGTAAAGAGATTCTGATGTTGTTTGCTAGTAGAGGGAAATTTCTCCTCAGCTGATCAAAACATCTTGTGCAATAATTACTCTTTTTTTTTTTGAGCATGCACGCGGTTGTGATTTTGAGGGTTTTGGTAAAGTGTTAGCAGCCATGGTAGAAGCCCATAACCTGAATCACCCAACAGTATCGCTGCTCCCGCATGCTCTTGCAATCCTTCATACACGTGAATTCTTAAATATGCGACTGTCGTGAACAGAACCAGGCCACCTAGCATCAACACTTGTAAAAAGTTTGCTTGAATTTCAGGTTGCTTGTACATTGATAGAAGCAAAATTTTTGTGGTTGATGTATTCATCGCTGTGTAAGCATGGCTTAAAAATTGGTACATTTGTGTACAGTCAAGAGCACCGATCACACAAGGAAAGTTAAAGCGTTGCTGCCATTCATCTCTAGCTATATTAATTTGTTGTGGCCGTGACGGAAATTTTATCCAGTGTTGTGCTTTATGAAAAATGTTCTCGCTGACAAAATCAGTGGTTCTATTAACAGTACTTTGATGCATTCCCATGTATTCTCCTATCCCAACTTGGAAACCCGGATCGCCAACAAAACGAAGAAATATCTGCTTCGTTCCTTCAATGTTAACTCGCCACCATGCGTCTCGTCACTTTCTTCCAAGAAAGAACTTGAAATTAATTCAACATTTTCTTCGTTAAATCTATACAGATATTTATATGCACGTTCATCACTATGCCGTCTGGGATTATAGAGTTTCCTGCGTTGGGTATTTAAAATTTATGCCACGAAATCAACCAGAAGGCAACATTAAGTCATCACAGAACAAACTTCAAGCTAACTGAGCTTGGTAAATCTTAAGCAAATGGTTGCATAGTACTAGCATATGCTAGGTTTATTCATGTATAATTCAGCTTTTGCTGGAAAATTAAGCAAATGCTTACTAGCAAGTAAACACCAGTAAGTAAAGCAACTGCTAGATTATTTTATTCACACTTATTCTAGCATATACTTACAAAGGATGTAGAAAAAGTATTTGCTGGATTTAATGCATACGTCCCAAGGTGTAGCAGACCTAATGCAGTGAGCTCGCTTGTGACCAACAGTATTTTGTAAGAAAGAAGTCTTACTCTTTACACCAGTCTGTTACTTCTAACTTATGGATAAAATATCCCCAGGTCAGAAGTAACAGACTTGAAAGTAGTAAGAATGATTACTGGTACAAGCAGGTGGGTATTCGGAGTGAGGAGGTAAAGGCTAATTTAGGAATGAATTCAATGGATGAAGCTGTACACACAAACTGACTTCAGTGGTGGGGGACATGCAAGACGCTTGGAGGAGGATATGTTACCTAGGAAAATAATGGACTCATTCTTGGAGGGTAAGAGAAGTGCAAGACCAAGGCGACGATGGTTATACTCATTCTTTAACAATTTGAAGATAAGTGGCGCGGAACTAAACGAAGCTACAGAACTAGTTACAAATAGAGCATTGTGGAGTCCTTCAGTTGATTCACAGGCGCTTGCAGACTGAATGCCGAAAGGCTTAACAGTTTATAATGAAGTTGTGAATGTATATATATGTTTTCTGGTTGTGTGTTTACCTTAGGTTGCAGGATTAAATTTCTACACAATGGGTCATCATTTAAGGGTGGTAAAATGCAAGAGTCCAGTTTGTAGATTTCATGACATGGTAAAGAACTGCTTTAGGGGCATAAAATGATATCCTATCATCCCATAATGCCTTGGAAGTTAAAGGAATATTTAATAAAGGTGGGTTTTTTTCCTGCATTGACCTAGTTACAATTACATTCTCTCTTAAAATGGACAGACAAAATGTTTGTAGTTCAAATATGTACACAGTTAGTCTGTCATTTGCTGTAGTCATTATACAAGGATGACTAATTTTCAGAGAAACTGAGAAGTACTACCTCATGTTATAGTCTGATATTCTTAAGAAAGAATATGACAAGAGTGAATCAGCTGAGTTACATTGCCAGATTGAATCAGCTGATTTGAGGGTATTGTTTCCATGCTCTAGTCCACAAGGCCAACATATTTTAATATCCATATTTTTTTAATTAATACATATTCATCATTCAAAATTAACTAAATGTATAATTATACAAAATTATTTATGATCAGTTAAGTTGACTCTCCCTAGTGTTTTTCCTGTGGCTGGAGATATAGTACATCTACAGTATCCCCTGCATGTCTTAAAGAAGTGGTGGTTCATGTTTGTGGGTTACTGTAGTCACGTCCTAGTTCGTGAACCATGGGCAACGGCTGAGTGGCCTAGTAAGTGGTCCTGAGAGTCGGGATACCAGTTGCTATGGAATGGGAGTGGGCATCTCGGACATATTCTGAGTCGTGGCCCTCTTTGTGCTCAGGCGGCTAGGACTACACAATTCACCGGTGGTCCATAACCCGTTAGAGGAGAGATCCTCACTTGGACTATGTGCAAGTAGGGCAGCATCCTGCTTCATGAATTTACCGAGCTCAGAACACTTTAAGCAAGCCTTGGACCTATGGGAGTAATGGAGTCCCACTCCCATTTGACAGGCGAGGGACTCCTTGGAAACAACTTGGCGAACGAAATGGAATTCGATGGGGAGCTATCAATATTAACGGGGCTTATGGAAGAAAGAAGGTAGAACTTGCTGAGTCAGCAAAGAGGATGCATCTGGATGTGCTAGGAGTAAGTGATATTCGGGTAAGGGGAGATAAGGAGGAAGAGATAGGAGATTATAAAGTGTACTTGACGGGTGTTAGAAAGGGAAGGGCAGAGTCTGGGGTAGGGCTCTTTATCAGGAATACCATTGCACGCAACATAGTTTCTGTTAGGCACGTAAGTGAGCGAATGATGTGGGTAGATTTCTCAGTGGGAGGAATTAGGACAAGAATTGTGTCCGTGTATTCACCTTGTGAGGGTGCAGATGAGGATGAAGTTGACAAGTTTTATGAAGCATTGAGTGACATTGTGGTCAGGGTCAACAGCAAGGATAGAATAGTGCTAATGGGCGATTTCAATGCGAGAGTTGGGAATAGAACTGAAGGATACAAAAGGGTGATTGGTAAATGTGGGGAAGATATGGAAGCTAATGGGAATGGGAAGCGTTTGCTGGACTTCTGTGCTAGTATGGGTTTAGCTGTTACGAATACATTCTTCAAGCATAAGGCTATTCACCGCTACACATGGGAGGCTAGGGGTACCAGATCCATAATAGACTATATCTTAACAGACTTTGAATTCAGGAAATCTTTTAGGAATGTACGAGTTTTTCGGGGATTTTTCGATGATACAGACCATTATCTGATCTGTAGTGAACTAAGTATCTCTAGGCCTAGGGTAGAGAAAGTGAAATCTGTCTGCAAACGAATAAGGGTAGAAAATCTCCAGGACGAGGAAATTAGACAGAAGTACATGGATATGATTAGTGAGAAGTTTCGAACAGTAGACAGTAAGCAGGTTCAGGATATAGAAAGTGAATGGGTGGCATACAGGGATGCTGTAGTAGAAACAGCAAGGGAATGCCTAGGAACAACTGTGTGTAAAGATGGGAAAAGGCGAACATCTTGGTGGAATGATGAAGTGAGAGCAGCCTGTAAACGTAAAAAGAAGGCTTATCAGAAATGGCTCCAAACAAGGGCCGAGGCAGACAGGGATTTGTACGTAGATGAAAGAAACAGAGCGAAACAAATAGTTGTTGAATCCAAAAAGAAGTCATGGGAAGATTTTGGTAATAACCTGGAAAGGCTAAGCCAAGCAGCAGGGAAACCTTTCTGGACAGTAATAAAGAATCTTAGGAAGGGAGGGAAAAAGGAATTGAATAGTGTTTTGAGTAATTCAGGTGAACTCATAACAGATCCCAGGGAATCACTGGAGAGGTGGAGGGAATATTTTGAACATCTTCTCAATGTAAAAGGAAATCATCATGGTGGTGTTGCAAACAGTCAAGCTCATGGAGAGGAGGAAAATGATGTTGGTGAAATTATGCTTGAGGAAGTGGAAAGGATAGTAAATAAACTCCATTGTCATAAGGCAGCAGGAATAGATGAAATTAGACCTGAAATGGTGAAGTATAGTGGGAAGGCAGGGATGAAATGGCTTCATAGAGTAGTCAAATTAGCGTGGAGTATTGGAAAGGTACCTTCAGATTGGACAAAAGCAGTAATTGCACCTATCTATAAGCAAGGGAACAGGAAGGATTGCAACAACTATCGAGGTATCTCATTGATTAGTATACCAGGCAAAGTATTCACAGGCATCTTGGAAGGGAAGGTGCGATCAGTCGTTGAGAGGAAGTTGGATGAAAACCAGTGTGGTTTCAGACCACAGAGAGGCTGTCAGGATCAGATTTTCAGTATGCGCCAGGTAATTGAAAAATGCTACGAGAGGAATAGGCAGTTGTGTTTATGTTTCGTAGATCTAGAGAAAGCATATGACAGGGTACCGAGGGAAAAGATGTTCGCTATACTGGGGGACTATGGAATTAAAGGTAGATTATTAAAATCAATCAAAGGCATTTATGTTGACAATTGGGCTTCAGTGAGAATTGATGGTAGAATGAGTTCTTGGTTCGGGGTACTTACAGGAGTTAGACAAGGCTGTAATCTTTCACCTTTGCTGTTTGTAGTTTACATGGATCATATGCTGAAAGGTATAAAATGGCAGGGAGGGATTCAGTTAGGTGGAAATGTAGTAAACAGCCTGGCCTATGCTGACGACTTGGTCTTAATGGCAGACTGTGCCGAAAGCCTGCAGTCTAACATCTTGGAACTTGAAAATAGGTTCAATGAGTATGGTATGAAAATTAGCCTCTCGAAGACTAAATTGATGTCAGTAGGTAAGAAATCCAACAGAATTGAATGTCAGATTGGTGATACAAAGCTAGAACAGGTCGATAATTTCAAGTATTTAGGTTGTGTGTTTTCCCAGGATGGTAATATGGTAATATAGTAAGTGAGATTGAATCAAGGTGTAGTAAAGCTAATGCAGTGAGCTCGCAGTTGCGATCAGCAGTATTCTGTAAGAAGGAAGTCAGCTCCCAGACGAAACTATCTTTACATCGGTCTGTTTTCAGACCAACTTTGCTTTATGGGAGCGAAAGCTGGGTGGACTCAGGATATCTTATTCATAAGTTAGAAGTAACAGACATGAAAGTAGCAAGAATGATTGCTGGTACAAACAGGTGGGAACAATGGCAGGAGGGAACTCAGAATGAGGAGATAAAGGCTAATTTAGGAATGAACTCGATGGATGAAGCTGTACGCATAAACCGGCTTCGGTGGTGGGGTCATGTGAGGCGAATGGAGGAGGATAGGTTTCCTAGGAGAATAATGGACTCTGTTATGGAGAGTAAGAGAAGTAGAGGGAGACCAAGACGACGATGGTTAGACTCTGTTTCTAACGATTTAAAGATAAGAGGTATAGAACTAAATGAGGCCACAACACTAGTTGCAAATCGAGGATTGTGGCGACGTTTAGTAAATTCTCAGAGGCTTGCAGACTGAACGCTGAAAGGCATAACAGTCTATAATGATAATGTATGTATGTATGTATGTATGTATGTATGTATGTATGTATGTATGTATGTATGTATGTAGGGGCTCTCAACCTGGGAGTGTAGTTGGTTATCACTGGGTCTCTAGATGAGCCTGGCATTGCTTTCACTTACTTGTGCCAGTCTAATCACTTTTGTCTTTCCTATCCGACCTCCCGTGGTCAACTCTTATTCTCTTGTGACCCCAACGTTATTAGGTTTATGAGGCATAGGGAGTTTTTTATTTGTAAGTCCTTCATTGCCCTTCCCTTTTGTTTGCAGATATCTACATTCTTTGAAGTATTGGCCCTCTGATTAGTGTTGAGAGGATAGTTGTCCAGTAATAAGTATTGTATTCAGTAAGTACATCAGTGGATAAAGAATTATCTATAGCATACAACCACGATTTTGGTATAAGAAGCACACACTTAATAGATAGAACACTGGAATAAGCACTTTTCCAAGATCTGCAACAGAGAATTCCCTTATCCTCCACTACCAATCTCAGGACCTGTCCCACTTATCACCTCTTCAGAAGTTCAGGAGGTCCTGCAGAAAATGAAAATTGGCAAGGCCATTGTACCTGACGATATTCCAGCTGAAGCATTGAAAATGCTTGGACAACAAGGGGCTGAGCTTATTGCAACCTTGTTCAACCAGTTTTATCATAGAATTGCTGCCATCATCCTGGTCAATAAACAACCACTTTGGAAGGGCAAGGTTGATGTCTATGATTGTGCAAACCATCAGCCTATTCACCTACTGTATCATACCATAAAGCTCTTCGAACGCATCATAGATCAGCGCCTATGGAGTATTGTCACCGTCAGTCTGAACTAGTGTGGATATGTGGAAATATTGATTCTATTAATGCAGATCGGTTGGTTATGGAAAGACACTGGGAAGAGAACAGGCCATTTCACATTGCCTTCCTGGACCTGGAAAAGACCTTTGACTGCGTTCCTCATGAACTGATTTGGCATGCACTTTGATCTCATGGTATCCCTGAGGAATATATCTTCTGAATAAATTTGCTCTGTCAAAGCTCTATCAGTGCCATTTAATATCCTGCTTGAATTTCACCACCATTCCGATTCGGGTTGGTGTCCACCAGTGATCGGCTCTGTCACCACTTCTCTTCATATTGTGTATGGACACAGTTACCTCAGATATTCAGTCATCACACTTTTGTATGCTGATGATGTCCTACTGGCTGCCGAGAAGTGTTTAGAAGTGAAATGAGAGACTAACAGCACATGGACTTTCTGAATACCAAGAAAAGAGTCTGCAGACGGCTGGAATCATCCAGATAGATGGCCAACATCTCAATAAAGTGGAACAGTTTAACTATCTTGGTTTTGGGTCACTGCCAAGCGTGACAATATTCCAGATGCCCATGCATGCGTAAATGCAGCCTGGATTTAGCAGCAGCAATCTACTGGTATTCTCTGTGTTCATCGGATACTAATCCACCTGAAGTTTATGTTTACAGGACTGTTGTTTGCCCAGTCGCTCCATATGTCTCTGAATGTTGGCCAGCAACAGTCAAGCACAAACAAGCTTCGCTGATCACTTGGCCTCACCCGGCTAGATCATGTCACCAACATGGAAATTCAGAAAATCATGGGAGTTTCCCCGATTGTGGACAAGATGCATAAATCCCGATTTAGGTGGTGTGGCCACGTAGTGCATAGAGAAGATGCATCTATTGTAAAGACGGCAATTCACATCACACCATCTGGAAATTGGCCTTCAAGATTGCTAGGTTCATCTTGTTCCAAACAATGCACTCAATAGAACCGAGTGGAGGTTGCAGAACAGCAGATCCTGCTCCGTTGCTGGACAAACGCTACGATAATTATGATTACTTCATGGATGGGCTGCAGGAAAACTGAGTATCCAGTCATGTTTCTAACATGATGGGGATCATACTCTGTTTAAAGGGTGTGTGGCTTGGAACAATCTTGAACTGAAATTGTGCACACGCACTCACTCTCACGTATCACATCATGGTACCTCACAATCAATATATATATATATATATATATATATATATATATATATTTTTATTTTTCAGATTACAGTAGAGTCCTGCTTAACAGACCATTGCTTATCCAACATTCTGTTCTATCTAATATGTTCGTGAAACAAGAAACAATTTTTTTAAAAACATTCAAGCTCTTTAGGCCTTTTCAGTTGTGAAATTACCAGCGTTTTGCTCCAGTGTAGCCACCAGTGTCTTGGAAAGTTGTAGCAATCCAACTGATGACCCCACAGCTACACTGGGGTGAAATGCTAGTAATTTAACGATTGAAAAGTTCAAAATAGCTTGAATGTTTTTTAACATTCGCTATATAATCAACGAAATTAAATTATGGTGTCCTTTTGGGAACTCAATTTTAAAAATTAAAAAAAAAAATAGATAAAATTACACATACAGATTGGCACAAACTGTACATTCCTTCCCCATGGACTGTACTTTAGTGCACCTTTGCTGAAACAAATCCCTGGCAAATGTAACTGATAATAATGATCGTAATGGCTCATCTAGCATGTTCAGGCGTTTTGATTGCATGCTGTCGAAGCTGTCTGCTTGTTAATTTTGATGTTCTTCCGTTGTACTCTACCAGATGGCAGAGTAAACTGGATCTCCTTTGGGCGATCAATAGGACTTATGCAACTGATGAAGACTTCAATGAGTGGTTTGCCCTTGATGATCACTTTGAAATGGCTAATGTCTTCATTAGAAGAGGAAGAAAACATAGTTGATGAGGATAGGATATGATAGTGAGAAAAAGATAGTCAGCAGGCAAACAAAAGTCTACTACAAACTTTTTAAAACAAATATAAATCTATATCAACATACTTTTATGCTCAAATTTTTAAGTATATTGTACAGTGAATGTAAATAACAACTGTATCAATAATAAGACATCTGTAAGTATTCACAAATGTTTTTTCTCCTTCCCTGTTAAACTGACATTCCCACTAATCTGACGTCCTGCTGACCCGTTTATGTCAGATAAGCAGGACTACTGTATGGAATCCTACTGTATGTTGTTTGTTTGACGGGAAAAGGTCTTTACGGTGAACTAACTGTTTAATAAAGATGTTATATTTCTCATTGTAAATGAAGAAGTTGGGGCATTGTTGAATCCCACTGTTTGAAAACTGGAAATGTCTAAATAACTCTGGCAGAGAACAATAAGAGTTCCAAAACTTTCATTAATGCATTTCAACAACTCAGTCTTATCTGTACACATGGCCACAGGAAATCTATTGCTTGGAGGATGAATTTCTGTCCTCCCTCTGTGAGCAGGCATTATTATACTTGCAGTACCGTAACATCAGATATTCACAAATAAGAAACATTATAACAAGTTTTACAAGAACAAGAATTTTATGAAGCTGCTCAAAAGATAAGAGATATTAAACTAAATGAGGCCACAGAACTAGTTACAAACAGAGGATTGTGGCAGCATTTAGTAAATTCACAGAGGCTTGCAGACAGAATGCTGAAAGGCATAACAGTCTATAATGAAGATGAAGAACTGACAGAATTTTGTTTTACATAGTTAGGAAATACATATTTATAACGACAGTTTCTTATAACTGCAACTAGATAATGATAATTGTGCATTTTCTGTGTGTTCTAACATAGAGGTGTCTAAAGAGTATTTTGGTACTATGATATTTTATGATTTTAATAGTAGACTCACTCAACAGAAATGTCTATAATAGATAGATTAAAGGCAGTTTTTACAAACTCTTTCCCTTTACACTGTACAGATATGCTAGTTTGCAGAGTTTTAACAGGAAAGAGCAGATCTGAAAGATGAGCAGCTCACAGGATGTCAAACAACAGGAGGTACAGAGGAGCACATCGCTTGAGTGGAAGTCACAGTGACTTAACAGGAAAATGCTCTCTTCATATGTTCATCACAAGTTTTCAAATTCCTTCATGTGAGAAAGATTTTATTTTTCGAGGATGATGCCCATAACTTCACAGAATTGCAAGAAAGTAGTGATAATGTGAATGTCAATACTAAATGGATAGAACTTGTGAAAATATAAGGGAATAATCCTAGAAAATTATTAAATAAAATAAGTGAGAATAATGAGATAAAGATGAAGGTTCTCCCATTATGACTAGTTGGTCCAATTAAAGTTTTAAATTCATTATGAAGGGTGTTTGTAATTGAAAACCAAGTAATCGTGAGACGTGAAGGAATTAATCAATAAATGAAGGGTAATATTAAAAGTCCAAGGAATGTTCTTAATCAATTGAGAGATAAATTTATAATACTAGATGTAGGGTCAGAAATTGAGAATAGGTTATTTATCATTTTCAGTTTATGGAACTTGAAGTTAATGAAGTTTTATTTGTTGGTGAGGGAATATTGTATTAAAAAATGTAATAATTTATAATGGCAAATAAGATAAGTGTGGATGAAAATATAAAGAATAAAATTAATCAATTTATAGGTATTATTTGAGGAATAAAGAAATATTAAAGTATTTAATTATTTTAGTTTGACATACTAATGTTATGAATTAACCAATTTCTTCATCAGAAGTAGGTGTTAATTACTATAAAATGGTTTAAGAGACCAGTACTTACTTTCAGTCATCTGATGATGAATTTATTATGTTATTGATTCATTTAATAAATGAGTTAATATTAATTCTTTCAATTACAATGGGTATAAAACTATGGTTGGCCCCGCAGATTTCTGAACATTGACCATAAAATAACCCAGGTCGATTTATAAAAAAGCTTGTTTGATTTAATCGACCTGGAGTAGCATCAACTTTTACTCTCAAGGCTGGAACTGTTCAAGAATGGAGGACGTCAGCGGTGCTAACTAGAACTCGAACAGGTGTATTTATAGGAAGTACAGTTCGATTATCTACGTCTAGTAACCGAAAACCATTTATAGGTATTTCGTTGTAAGGGAGTATATATGAGTCAAATTCATAAGGAGTAGTAAAGTCTGTATATTCATAACTTCATTATCATTGATGGCCTACAGTTTTTACTGTAATAAGAAGGTCTATTGACTCATCAAGGAGATAGAGAAGTCAGAGTGATGATAGAGCAATGAAAATAAGGGTAATTGCAGGGAGAATTGTTCAAATTACTTCAATTGTTTGTCCTTCAAGTAAATAACGATGTGTGAATTTATTAAACAATAAACTTCCTATAATATAAGCTACTAGAACAGTAATTATTAATAAAATAAAAAGTGTATGATCATGGAAGAAAATTAATTGTTCTATTAAAGGAGAGGCACTACTTTGTAGATTTAAATTCGATCAGGTTGCCATATTCTAATAAAAGGATGAACTTTATATGTAGAGCTTAAATCTACCGCACTATTCTGCCATATTAGAAATTAGTTAATATAGGTAGTTCGGAGTATGAATGTTCAGCAGGAGGATAGGATTGATATCATTCTAATGAGCTTACCATGTTTATAGGAAATAATACAGTTCGATTTGAGATTATACTTTCTCAAATAATGAAAATAAGGAAGATAATTCCAATAAAGGAGATAGTTGACCCTAGGCTTGAAACAACATTCCAAAATGTATAACTGTCTGGATAATCAGAATATCAACGTGGTATACCAGCTAGTCCTAAGAAGTGTTGAGGAAAGAATGTTAGATTTACCCCGACAAATATAGTTGTAAATTGAATTTTTAATCACTTAGGGTTTAAGGTTAGTCCTGTAAATAATGGATATCATTGAATAAATCCAGCTATAATTGCAAATACTGCTCCTATAGATAAAACATAGTGGAAATGGGCAACGACATAATATGTGTCGTGTAAAATAATGTCAATTGAGGAATTGGCTAATACAACTCCTGTTAACCCACCGATAGTGAAGAGGAAGACAAATCCTAATACTCAGAGTAAAGCTGGACTGTAAGTTAATTGGGTTCCATGAAGTGTAGCTAATCAACTAAAAATTTTAATTCCTGTAGGAACCGCAATGATGATAGTGGCGGATGTAAAATAGGCTCGTGTGTCTACGTCTATTCCTACAGTGAATATATGGTGTGCTCATACGACGAATCCGAGAAGACCAATTGCTATTATTGCATAAATTATTCCTAAGGTACCGAAAGCTTCCTTTTTTCCTCTTTCTTGGCTAATAATGTGAGAGACCATACCAAATCCTGGGAGAATTAGAATATAAACTTCAGGATCCCCAAAAAATCAAAAGAGGTGTTGATAAAGAATAGGGTCACCCCCACCTGCAGGATCTAAGTTTCGGTCAGTGAGAAGTATAGTAATAGCACCTGCTAATACAGGTAAAGAGAGGAGGATAAGAAGAGCAGTAATAACTACAGCCCATACAAATAAAGGTGTTTGATCTAGTGATATTCCAGGAGCTCGTATATTAATAGTTGTGGTAATAAAATTAATGGCTCCTAGAATTGATGATACCCCTGCTAAGTGAAGAGAAAAAATCGCTAAATCAACAGAAGCACCAGCGTGAGCAATTCCCGAGGAGAGAGGGGGGTAAACTGTTCAACCAGTGCCTGCACCGCTTTCCACTAGGCTACTTCTAAGTAATAGGGTAAGTGAAGGAGGAAGTAGTCAAAAACTTATGTTGTTTATTCGAGGGAAGGCTATGTCAGGAGCTCCGTATTAGAGGGACTAATCAGTTTCCAAATCCCCCAATTATAATGGGCATTACCATAAAGAAAATTATTACAAATGCGTGGGCAGTGACAATTATGTTATAAATTTGGTCATCACCAATCAAATAACCTGGTTGTCCCAATTCTGCACGGATTAATAAGCTGAGAGATGTACCTACCATTCCTGCTCAAGCACCAAAGATGAAGTATAATGTTCCAATATCCTTATGATTAGTTGAAAAAAGTCATTGTTGCGGTAGGGTGGCTGAGATTATAGGCGGTAAACTGTAAATTTATTTAGGAGAATTTTCTCCCCTACCAGGCTTTATAGTCAATAATGATATTAGACTGCAATTCTAAAGGAGTAGGTAAAACTATTAAGGCTTAAAGATTTTTGTCTTTATTTATAGCTTTGAAGCCTATTAGTTTTGTTAACTTAAAGCCTTAAAGCATAAAATAGACGACGGAGCTAAAGGGTAATCCTAATATTGAAATTCCGGTAAAGGTTAATAGGAGGGGTAAAAAAGTACGATTGAAAGAACCAACTAAAGTTAATTTTAATTCAGTATAGGAGAATAGGAACGCAAGGAATGTTAATCGAAGGTAATAAAATAGTGTTACAAGGGTTATAACTACTATGATGATTGCGATGAATTGATAATTTAGGTCAACCAAGGTTTGAATAATTAATCATTTAAGTAGGAATCCCAGGAAGGGTGGTAACCCAAGAGAAAGTAGAAGGAGGAATAAACAAGATTTTGTAATTTGATTATTAGTTATTGTTAAGAAGTTTTTATTGATATGGTAAATGCGATGTACATTAAACATTAAAATGATAGATAAGGTGAGGAATGAATAAATAATGAAATATAGTTCCCATAGGTTTTCTCCTACTACTATGGCAGCAATTATTCAACCAATATGATTAATATTCAACCAATATGATTAATAGAAGAATAAGCTATTAGTTTACGTAGAGAGCTTTGGTTTAACCCTCCCAACGACCCAATTAGTACTGAGGTAAGGATAATTATTCTAATGAAAATGTTTCTTTCAATAATATATGCTAATAGTATTAGAGGGGCAATTTTTTGTCAGGTTATTAAAACAAAGCAGTTTTTTCATCTTAAACCCATTTTTAGTAACAATGCTGAACATATTAGGGTTGAAAAGATTTCGGTATTTATATAAAAGGGGTTATTAGAGAATGTAAACATTAAGATAATAGAGAAAAGTAGTGCAGCGGATGCTAAAGCTTGCACTAGGAAGTATTTTAGGGAAGCTTCTGTTGATATAAGATTTTTTGTATCAGTTATTAGGGGAATAAAGGATAGGAGGTTAATTTCTAACCCCATTCATACCCCTAATCACGAAGTTGATGTAGTGGCAATAAGTGTACCTAAAATTAAAGTTGTAGTAAATAAAGACTTAGCAGGAATAGTGAAGATTAAAAAGGAGGACAATCCTATTTACGGGGTATGAACCCATTAGCTTATATTTAGCTTACCTTTTTGCTGAAGTTTATAAGTATATCTAGGTGTATGAAGCACGAAAGTTTTTGATACTTTAGGAAATAGTTTAAATCTATTAGATATAATGAAGGTAAATAATTACATGATTTACTCTATCACAGTAATCCTTTTTATCAGGCACTTCATTGTTAAAAACTTTAATGTATGAATAGTAAGGATTGGTGCAAGGTGATTGTTAGTGTTACAATGATTAATTAAAAAAGGAGGAATTTTTTGGGGGGAAATATTTTTTTGAAAAGTGCGCATTTTTTACATTTTTGGTAACCAAGGATTTTTGGAAATTTTGAGGTTAGTGAAAAAATAATTAAAGATTTAGTTGATAAAGATTAGTAACAATTTTGAAATTATCTGAAATTTAAATTTTTTTAAATAAAGGCCATATTTAAGATTGTTTTTGGGATAGTTGATCATTTTTAGTAAGAAATTTTGGTCAGTTGTAATAATGGGGCTCTAAATGTGTTCACAACATAGTAAGTGGACTTACTAGTATGATTCAGATCAGAGTCTTCCAAAGTTCTTCCTGTCATGTTCAAGCTAGGTCGAAGTGTGTGTTGGAAGTTGGTTGCGGGTTTCTTCTCTGTAAGTGGCCCTATCAAAACTGTTTCATTTGAGGAATAAAAACCCTACTACTACTGACTAGTTCACCATAGTCTTCAGAGCACCAGAAAAAAAAAAAAAAAATGAAGGTTCCATGTATTTCTGCTTCACTCTGAAAATTTACTAGTGCACCTGACTATGAAAATAATAGAATGAAAAATCAGAAGTTCATCTGGTGAACCAGCTAACGTTCAGTCCAGACCAGGGTCTCTA
Source organism: Anabrus simplex (assembly GCF_040414725.1). NCBI lineage: Eukaryota > Metazoa > Arthropoda > Insecta > Orthoptera > Tettigoniidae > Anabrus > Anabrus simplex. Next base: position 1,563,811,725 of record NC_090265.1, read on the forward strand.
TGACTTTTTTTCTCCTTTTTCAACAGTGAAGGATAAAACTGACAGACTGCCGATTTGGAAGTCCAGAAGGAGCTGTTGCATCCTATGAGGAAGTGGTTGGTGACATCTGTAAAGAAGCATACTGAAAATCTGGTCATGACAGCCCTTTTTGTGGTTGATTTTCATCCACTTTACTCTGTTTTCTAAAAATGACTGGGTGAGAGATCTAACATGTGTCCAGCTACACTAATGACATTACTTGGAAAGTCAAATCTATAAATGTTACCTCATATTATTTTTAGGGAAGTGATGTGTTCATTGCATAAGCTAGGGGCATACCAACCCGCGCCTAGAAGTATAATTTTATGATCAAATATGGGCCCCAGGGCCTCTTAACGTGGGAGCGTGGGTTGGCGTCCATGGGGCCCTTACCTGAGTCCTGGCATTGCTTCCACTTGTGTCAGGCTCCTCACTTTCATCTATCCTGTCCGACCTCCTTTGGTCAACTCTTGTTCTTTTCTGACCCCAATGGTATTAGAGCATTTGAGGCCTAGGGAGTCTTTCATTTTCACGCTACCGGGCAAGTTGGTCGTGTGGTTGGGAGCGCGCAGCTGTGAGCTCGCATCCGGGAGATAGTGGGTTCGAATCCCACTGTCGGCAGCCCTGAAGATGGTTTTCCATGGTTTCCCATTTTTACACCAGGCAAATGCTGGAGCTGTACCTTAATTAAGGCCACGGCTGCTTCCTTCCCATTCCTAGGCCTTGCCTGTCCCATCGTCGCCATAAGACCTATCTGTGTCGGTGCGATGTAAAGCAAATAGCATTTTCACGCTCTTCGTGGCCCTTGTCTTTCTTTGGCTGATACCTTCATTTTTTGAAGTGTTTGGTCCCTTCCATTTCTTCTATCTGATTAGAGTTATATAGAGGATGGTTGTCTAGTTGTACTTCCTCTTAAAACAATAATCACCAGCACTCAGAAATTCTACAGTATTTTCCATACAACTTGCAGCCACTGCCATTGACTGAAATTTATGAAATTTCACTCCCAGAATTCAACACATTAGATGTAATTACCAACTTTGTAGTAAATAATTCTAACCTAAGTGAAGTCTAATCCTTTATGTCCAATCCATGTTCATCCTACTCTATGAAGTAATTTCCTTCCTGGAGTTCCAATATACTTCATCATTTCAATCGAATTCTGTCCATGCCTGTTGCTGTATGACACTGTTTTTTATTTAATGTACAATTGTGTTGACCAGTTCCATTGGTGAAGAATTAGGGACAGGAGTGTCAGAAAAGAGGGATATTGCAAAATTTTGAGTGGTACAACATAGCATAAAATTATTTGTCATGATTCAATCCTCTTTCTTATCTTCACTTACATAGAGAATTTGTTTTAAGATCCAACTTGATATTTTCAATTAGAAAACACTAAAGGGAATTACTGCTACTGCTAGTAGTACATCTTTATTATTTCCACACTAAGTGGGATCACATGTGCAGATTAACTTCCTACAATTATTTCTATCTACAACCAGGTTTTCCTGTTGTAGGTTCAGTTGCCATATCTTCCTTCATTCAGTCCAGCCACCTTCTTTTTGGTCTTCCCTTTCTCCTCTTACCAGGCACAACCATCTCCATTACCTTCCTTCCTACATAATCTTCTGCCCTCTTAATATGCTTGAACCACATCAGTCTTGCTTCTCTAACTTTTATACTTAATTCCTCCACACCTAATGTTCCTCTGATTGTCTCATTCCTAACTCTGCTCCCCCTTGTCAGTCCACATGAATATCTCAGCATCTTTATCTCTGCAACATGTATCTTTTGCAGCAGTCCTCTAGTGAAAGGCCACATTTCCTCTCTGTGTACAATTGCTGGTCCCACCTTGTGTATTGTTCCTTTACAATTTGGGTAGAATCCTCTCATCTCACAACATACTGGAAACCCTCTCCAAGCATTCCACCCGGACTGGAATCTGCTTGAGATTTCACTTTCGAGATTGCATTTATGGTAGAGCCAAAGTATTTAAAATTTTACACTGCTGGTACACTTGCTCCTTGTAAGGTTATAGATTGTTCATATTCTGTTTTACCTTTGCTTACCCTCATATCACTATTCTACAGAGCTTTTCTCCAGTCTTCCAACAAACTTCCGTTTCACTTTGTGAGCCTGTGTATAAAATTACATTATCGTTCTTATGCTTCCTTTCGTACCGTCTCTGTCAGCATGACCATTACAATATTGAATAGAAAAGGGCTTAGTGCTGACCCCTGGTGAACTCCTACCTTTACCAAAAAAAGCCCCTGTCTTTCCTGATGCGCCTTTGTCATTTGTTGTACTGTTCCTTTACATATCTTGGATTACCTTAACATACTGTTCAGATACACCTTTCTTCTTCAAACTCCTCCGTAATTCATATCTCGGGATGTTATCGAATGCTTTCCCGAAGTCATTGAATACCATTGAAAGCTCTTTTGCCCTCCCCCATGTATTTTTCTATTAACTGGTGTAGAGCTAATACAGTATTGATTGTACCCTTACCAGTCATGAATCCAAACTGCTCCTTTCCAATCTCTACTTTGATTCACAGTCTCTTATTGATCGATCGATCAAAATGTTCATTGAGCAGCTCGTCAGTTTAATATGTCTATAATTACTCCAGGAATGAAATCTCCCGTGTCCATTACAATATTGAATGGCAGAGGACTTAGTGCCCATTGGGCCTTTTCTTCATTCTTCTAGCATTGTTCCACTGATCATAATGTCATTGAATAAGATGGTTAGAGAAATGGCAGCTTTCTCCTCTCAAACTCTCCATACTTCCACTGTGATGTTATTAGACCCAACTGCCTTTCTGTCCTTCATTTGGTTTAGTGCTACTTTGACTTCAAGCTATGAGATTCATTGTACCGTGCCCATCTTTGTTCTCCCATTCCTGTATTTAGCCTTATATTTTCCTCATAGAATATTCCCAAAGTATTCCATAGGTTCAAAATCTCATTGTCTTCATACAGCACCTTACCATCTGCGCTCTTTACTGTTTTTGCTTGATACACATCTCTGCTATATCTTTCCTGCTGTTTTGCTATCCTAAGTGCCTTCATTATGCCTTCTTTTGACTGTAGTCTCTTTAATAGTCAGACTGTGCATCATGTTTATCCTTAACTACTGCTTTCTTTGCTTGTTTCTTAGTCTCTTTGTAGAGTTTCTTGCTTATTTCATCCCTATCTTTGTCCAACCTCATTTCATCTGGCTTCTCCTTAATGTACTTTTGAACATGTTCACTCTATCACATCTCCGTATTTTCTTATCTTTTTGCTTATGTCTGATAGAGAACTTCTGCTACAACCTTTTGAATTTTAGGGGCTATATTTTTCCATGTACTCTTTACATTGTCAGTCATCACCTGCTCATTCACTCTTTGCACGAATCTATCCCTCCAAGTTTTATCACCATCTTGTCTTCATAACTTTTTTACTATTCTTCAGATTCATACCTGCCATCTTAGCACAGCACACTACAGGTGTACATTGCTCCAGTTAGCAGCTTGCAATCTTTTATTTCCCTTATATCTAATCTACATTACAGAATTAGTCAGTTTGTGATTTTCTACTCTGCTGTTGTAGGTTATTCTTTGGTGTAGTGGGTTGTTAAAGATGATGTTCAGTATTACAAGATAAGCAGGAACGTTTAAGTCAAAAATCATCTGACCCTCTTCATTTCTCACACCTAGTCCTTGCACACACTACACTCTACTGTAGCCTTCATTGATCTCTCATATATGTCCTTTAAGGTCACCGCATAATATTGGCATTTTGTGGTATGATTTTTATTCTGCAACTCAAGTCATCACAAAAGACATCTTTCTATTCATCGTTGCATCCTGATTGTAGTGCATATGCATCCAAAGCTCCACCTCCCAATGCTATGCACAGTACTATAATCCTGTCTATTCTGGTCACTTCCATAACAGTGTCCTTCAGTGTAAGGCTCAGTACAATTCCAGCACCATTACTCCTGCCATTTTGACCAACATAGAACAGCTTGAAACCTTCTCCCAGTTTCTTTGCTTGCTGGCCCTTCCACTTAGTTTCATGCAAGCATAATATGTCCCAATATTTGGATTGATGCTTCCATGGCCCGTAATTGCAGATTGATAAGCTTTTGCCGTGTCGGAAAGCAATGTGGAATTCTTTACATTTTGCAGAGTTCTTGGCTCTGCATCTTGCCCAAAAGCTTATGTCTATAATATATTCAGCTTTCTTCCTCTCATTAATTGTACAATTTCCATTCCTTTGCCAGTCATAGTTCTGATATTTAGTGATCCAGAACAAACGTCCCCACTCCATACAGACGATCTATTTCTTCTTTGAGCTATTTTCTGTAGCTATATCCATTTCTGATATGGTAGCCCTTGCTCATTATTCACAGTAGTCAGTGAAGCATAAGTTTTACAGCTGCATGTCCGTGCTGCCACCAACCCTCTCTGGGAGAAACTCAGCTGCCCAATATGGGTCCAGTGCTTACAGTTATGGATTTCAGTATCATTTTCTATTCTAGGAGACCATCACCCTCCTGTAGGAGCTCTTCTGCCATAGGTCGTTGGCTCCTTCAGATTATTATTATTCTTTTTTTGTAATATCTGAAGCCATCTCTTTTCATTTTTGACTCGGTTAATTTTAACTGTTAGGTTCTTCAGTCTGCCAAAACTAGTTTTGAGTAATAAATGTATAAAAACTGTCTGTAAAGGAAACACACATAGTAACAGTATCATACTTGAAATTAAGTTGTTTCTTTTTCGAGTATATTCCTTTTGGCAGTGGGTTGTCAGAGGCCTCCCATTTGGATCCAGAGGTACGCTGCCGAAGAACACAGCCACTACCTTCCAGAATTGAAAGTTCCATTTTATGACCCGGAAAAAAATCATTTTACAGATTGTAAAAGATTCTCTGCAAATTATACAGACTCATTTATACCTGAGATCATAATCTTTAGCTACAATGAATTTTCCAGCAAAAATTATAAAGTATAATTTCATTATTATACATTATTATATACCGTACTATAAGTTATATATTGTGGACCTTTATGGTCACCCTAACTGGAGGATGGATGATTCATTTGTAATAAATCTTACTACAGCTGTTACGATATGTGGTTCTTTTACAGGTAGTTTATAAATTTATTACTCAAAATTAGTTACCGGAGACTGAAGAACCTAACAGTTAAAATTTCAGATTAGACAGGTTATTCTCCACTGCCTGTCACTCGGCGTAGAGCCGCTGGCAGTACGGTTTACTCCCATTACTGTAGCAGAATTTCTTCTGGCCAGACAGAACACTAAAGAAAACTTTTGGGCTTTTGCCATGTCAGAAAGCACTCTATGCTGCGGAAATTCTCAAACTACAACAAAAGGGATTAAAGGAACAATTAGAAATTAAAGAACAAAAAATCATGAGAAAAATCTTCAGGAGCAAAAATCATAACTCACTACCCTAAACCTAATAGTGAACTATACAAACACATTTCCAAAATTACAGATTTAATTCAAATGCAACAAATCCAATTTCCAGGGCATTTGGAATGAATGAATCCTAACAGACTTTCACATCAGATTTACAAATTTCTACAAAACAAGGCCACTAGACCGAAGTGGTACAAATTATTAGAGAAAGACCTCACTGAATTAGGATTGCCAGATCTACAAGATCAAAAGGAAATACAAAACATCATTTAAACATGGGGATTTGAGGAACAAGAAAGGAAACCCACATGGTCGGAGGACCGGAGACGTGCACAATCATTGAAGATGAAGAACTACTGGGCAAAAAAGAAGGCGAAAAAAATGTTGATTCCGCATGTTCCTAGGTGGGCAATTCGCGAAGGAGAAGAAGAAGAAAGAAAGCTAAATGGAAATCTCAAGTCATAAAAATATAATAATAATAATGGTGATGATGAAGTTAAATTTATGGGTGAGATATCAAAAGCTTTTAAAATAAAAACAGGTGTCATACAAGGTGATGGCTTGTTTCCACTCCTTTTCAACTATATCTTGGAAAAAGTTGTCAGAATTTGGAACGAAAAACTGAAGCACCATAATATATTACCACTTATGCTGGGGAGCCAATGGCCGTAGTTGTGTTGAAACACCGGATTCTGTGAGATCTCCGAAGTTAAGCAACATTGGGCGTGGTCAAGATTTGAATGGGTTGCCACGCGCTGTTGGTGGGGGGGAGGCTGGTAAGGGAATGGAGGAGCGAAAAGGAACTGGCCACCCTACCGTACGCAAACTTCGGCTCAGGCAAAACCTCTGCGGAGGTTCGGACCTGCCTTCGGTCAGAATACACCTTTACCTTACTTATGCTGCGGAGGAAGAATAAAGGTGTTGCAATAAATTGGCTAGCATTTGCAGATGATTTTGCCATATTCTCTAAAAGCCTGACTAATGCAGCAATACAAGTAAATCTTCTGGAAGAGACAGGCAACATGGCAGGCTTAAGAATTTTGGCAGAGAAAACAAAATTCATGACGAATATAAAAAATGCTTCAAAATTGCTAGGAACAGATGTTGGTTCAATCGAAAGGGTAAAGCAATTCAAATATTTGGGGGAAACAATCCAAGAAAATGGTTTGGAAAAATCTGCTATAGAGGCAAGGATACACAAAATGGAAAGAGCATATGATATAACAAAAAATACATACAACAAAAAATGTTTGTCTAAAAATCTTAAAATAAAGCACTCCAGTACAGTTGTGAAACCAGAATGCTTATATGCCAGTGAAAGCTTAGTACTCAATTATAAACTTGAAAGATTGGAAGTACTAGAAAGAAGAATTATAAGAAAAATATTAGGCCCTCTAAAAACTACAGAATTTTGGAAGTTAAGAAGTAATAACAAAATTTATCAGAACATAGGAAACATATCTATAACAGTACGGAAAAGGAGACTGTAATTTTTGGACATATTTACAGAATGGACAACAGTAGACTAACCAAAAATATCTTCACGTATCTTTGGAAGAAAAAGTCGACAACCACCTGGATTCAAGAGATCAAAAAAGACTTAGAAAGAAACAACATCAGAGAAGAAGTAGTAATGGAAAGAGGGAGGGAGGCAAAGAAAACTGGCACAAAGTGGTCTGAAGAAAGAAAAAGAAACATAGTGAAACAATGAAGGAATATTGGAAGAAAAGGAAGAAACAACAACAAAGGATGAAGAATTGAAATTAGAACATGCTTGCTAGTAGGCCCTAATGCAAGAAGAAGAAGAAATTGATTTTATGTTCTACTAACCACCCTTTTTAATGGTTTTTGGAGATGTGGAGGTGGCAGAATTTTGTCCCGCAGAAGTTCTTTAACATGCCAGTAAATCTACCGACTCAGTCCGGTGGTATTTGAAGGTGCTCAAATACGACAGCCCCGTGTCGGTAGATTTACTGGCATGTAAAAGAACTCCTGCGGGACTAAATTCCGGCACCTCGGCGTCTCCGAAGACCGTAAAAGTAGTTAGTGGGACGTAAATCAAATAACATTATTATTATTATTATTATTATTATTAAATCTACCGACATGAGGCTTATGTATTTGAGCACCTTCAAATACCACCGGATTGAGGATCTAGAAAGGCAAAAATGAATGCAGTATTTTACTTGTAGACCTGCTAATATATTGTGGTTTCCATTTCCCACAGACAGAGTCAGTTGGTCACATAGTTAGGGTCGCGTAGTTGTGAGCTTGCATTCGGGAGATGGCGAGTTTGAACCCCACTATTCAATTTCAAATATTCAACGCCATCTTTTCAAAATCCTTGAGCGAATGGTACTGAACCATATTTCATTTCTTGTTGATGAAGCTATCATACCTAAACAAGCTGGATTTAGGCCCGGAAGATCACGCTGTGGACAAGTTCTCAATCTGACACAACATATAGAGGATGGCTACGAGCAGGGACAAGTGACTGGTGTTGCCTTCGTAGACCTTAACAGAGCTTATGATACTGTTAATCATAAGAGATTGGTGTATAAAGTGTATTAAATAACAAGGGACTATGGTTTTACAAAATTTGTTGAATGCATTCTTCAGAATCGACATTTCTATGTCTTTCTTCAAAATAAGAACAGCCGTTGGAGAACTCAAAAGAATGGATTACCCCAAGGAATTGTCCTTGCACCATCGCTCTATAACATTTACACTAACAACCAACCATTTCCTACCGAAGTCAAGCAGTTTATCTACACTGATGACATAGCAGTGGCAGCACAGGGAAACACATTTGAAGCAGTTGAAGAAAAACTGGAAAGAATTAGAATTAGCTACATACTACGAGAACAATCATTTGAGACCCAACCCTGTAAAACTCAAGTTTGTGCCTTTCATCTACGTAACAAAGAATCCAGTAGAAAACTGCGCGTGGAATGGAGAGGAGTATTCCTTGAACACTGTTATACACCAAAGTACCTTGGTGTGAATTTGGACAGAACTTTATCTGTAAACAACACTGTCAGAATACCATACAAAAGGTGTGTGCTAGGAATAATATTATTAGAAAACTAACAGGCACATCTTGGGGTGCATACCCTTATGTTCCATGCACATCTACCCTGGCCCTCTTGTCTGTCACTGCAGAATATGCATCACCCGTATGGAAAAACTCTGCCCATACTAAGCAAATAGATATTGCTGTGAATGAGACTGGTCGCATAATTACAGGATGTCTGAGACCAACTCTGACAGAAAATATCTATCCTATCGCAGAAATTGCCCCTCCTCACACAAGAAGGGAAGTAGCAGTGGAAGTTAAATGTCGGAAGCAATCTACTGATCCACATCACCTCCTTTATGGCCATCAAATGCAGGCCGTTAGACTCAGGTCAAGGAAGAGTTTTTTAAGAACAACCATGCCACTTGTTGATACACCAGATAAATGAAGGCGTGAAATGTGGCAACAGCAAGTACGTAATTCATCCCAGAGTTTAAAGGAAGAACCTTCTGCAGGTCTTTGCCTTCCGTATCACAACTGGAAAACCCTCAATCGACTGTAGACAGGTGTTTCAAAGAGTAAGTCTAATCTAATTAAGTGGGACTATGTACAAGGAAACATGACCTACGATTGTGGACTAATACGAGATGAAGAACACTTCTGGTTTTTCAGCATTTACCATCACCGTGCATAAAGGAAGATGTGTTGCAGGCCAATGATAAAGCTGTCCTTGTAGCTGAATATTGGAAAAACATTATTTAGTAGTGTATCTGGACACGGAGAATAAATAAAATACGAAGGTTGATTGAATATAAACAGGATTTTTGTTCTGACAGTTAGGAGTGGGGGGAGCATGCTGTTAGATATTTCCCGCTGTTTCGTCGGTAACGCTCATGATATCGGAGCAACAGGTGCACCCCTCTACTGCGCAGCACATAACTATAAAATTTCTTGCTCGTGAAGGAGTTACAGTGACGGAAATTTGCCAGAGATTGACTGCACAGTTCGATGATCAAACATGGTCGTGGATGCGTGTGTGCCTGTAATAAAAAGGAAGGACAAGAACGTGTGGTAAATCAGCAACATGATCGCCGTCCTCGGACCAGCATTACAGATGAAAACATTTGTGTGGTTAAAGACACTATTGACGACGATCGACGGGCGAGAGTATCAGCAATTGCAGAACAAGTCGGAATCAGTTATGGGAGCTGTCAAGCAATCATCACAAACAACCTACAGTTCCATAAAGTGTGTTCCAAATGGGTCTCGCCTTTTGACCGAAAATCTGAAGTTGAGACGTTTCAAGGTCTGTCAGAGGCTTACAGCAAGGTTCGCAGAAGAAGGTGATGCATATTTGAGTCGGATCGTCACCTGCGACAAAACATGGGTCCACCACTAAGCTCCCGAATCCAAACAAGCCAGTAAGGAGTGGTGGAGGAAAGGGGAGGCAGCACCAGTGAAAGCCAAGACTCGACTGTCAGCTGGCAAGGTTCTTGCAACCATTGGTTTTTTTTTTTTGATCGGCGAGGCATTTTGCTGATTGATTTTTTGCATGAGAGATGCACAATCAGTGCTGCTTACTACTGCGAGCTGTTGAACAAGGCGAGGGTTGCATATCGGCGCAAAAGACGAGACCAACCGATTCACCTGGTCATCCTCCTCCACGACAATGTGCGGCCCCTTACTGCAGCTCTAACCGTCTCCAATCTACAGGAAATGCACTGGACTACACTTGATCATCCTCTTTACAGTCCGGACTTATCGTCCTGCGATTTCCATTTGTTCGGACCGCTTAAAGAAACTCTAGGGGGCAATGATTATAAGATGACAAGAGCGTGGAAGATTTCATGCACAACTGGCTGGTGACACAACCCTGTTCTTTTTATGATGAGGGTATCAAAAAGCTGCCCATACGCTGGGACAAATGCATTTCCAAAGCAGGAAACTATGTGGAAAAATACATTGTAATTGCCTTGTGTTTTTCAATAAATGATTTTAAATAAAACATAAAATCCTGTGTATAATTGACCTCCCCCTCGTATTTAGAACATTCATCAAACTAGGAGCAGAAGTGGTAAAAATGTGCTCAGCTCATCCAGAAGGATGTGGGTTCAATTCCCCGACAGGAAGTCGGAAAGTTTAGAAATAAAATTTCTACTTCTAGAGAGGGACGTGTTGATGGACTTCAGTCAGCCTTTACGAGAAATGAGTTCTTGGTTCACACTATTCCCTCTAGTGCTGAGGTTACAGAAAATGGAAACCTCTATCATCCACTCCTCCATGGGCTTTCTTGATCTGTACTGAGATGGCTTTGTTATCACAGTCTTTGAATACCATTTCAAAACATTAACTTTCATTTTCCCATTTTTACGTGATGTAAGCTCTGGTAGTTATCTATAAAGATTAGTATGACCTTAAGTTTCCATTCTTCTGTTACTTGATAGTGTGTATTTCTTGTACAGCACAGGAGGACCTATCTTTGGCTGCAGGTGTTAAAACAGAGGAGATCCAGACAGTAGTTGTCTCACATACTGAAGAAGACAAGATGCAGCTTGCTACCGGTCTAGTAGAGATGGTACAACAGACACCATTCACGAGTAAAAATGGTAATACAGAACATGAGCCGGTGGAGTCAGTAGACCAGAGAGCAGACCACTTAACACTAGGAGAGAGTACTACTGCCCAGCAGCCTCTCAAAATACTAGTAAAACCAATTGGAAACAAAACTGAAGAAGACTCATCCTGTTTAGATTGCCAGATTGAAGATGTAAATGGATCTGAGGTAAGGAACTACATGGCTGTATGTACTACTACTACTACTACTACTACTACTACTACTACTACTACTACTACTACTACTACTACTACTACTACTACTACTACTTGTGAATTGTGTCTGCTAATCCATGTGGCAATAGTATATGAATTTGTATTTATTTTTGGATGAAAAGGAAAATATCTTGGCCTATGTACAGTACCACCTTGGTCATGTGAAATGGAAGCTGGAAACTGTGGAAGACCAAAAGTGAGAATTAGTAGTAGTAGCAGTAGTAGTTAATTATAATGTGGAAAGGCATTGTAAGTTGAGTGCAATATTTGCCAGGGAATTTAGTAGCTTGTCTTTCTCCTAAACATTGTATTCATTCCAATTTTGGTTTAGAATCATGAATAGACTGATGTATTTAAAAATAGAGTAGCAGATACCATAATACATAGATTGTATCAAACCATGCATGTCTCACCTCTCATAAGAGGTGCTGGTAGTGAATTTGTGGACCACATGTATTTAGTATATGTGAATTGTGTCTGCTAATCCATGTGGCAGTAGTGTATGAATTTGTATTTATTTTTGGATGAAAAGGAAAATATCTTGGCCTATGTACAGTATCACCTTGGTCATGTGAAATGGAAGCTGGAAACCGTGGAAGACCAAAAGTGAGAATTTCATCTGTTTTCTTTTGTCATTTATGATTCTTATGTGGGAACTACCGTGGTATATCGCTTTTGACAATTGCAGGTAAAATTCTCACAAGAATTCTATTAAACCGGCTCCGAGTTATCTCAGAGAGGATTTTGCCTGAGTCTCAATGTGGTTTCTGAACCTCCAGAGGCACAACAGATATGATCTTTTGTGCTAGACAACTCCAGGAAAAATGCAGAGAGCAACAGCAGCCTCTGTATTTAGTTTTCTATGATTCAGTACCAAGATCTGCTATGTAGAAAATATTGAGACATTTTGGATGTCTTGAACGTTATGTGGAATTGGTTCAAGCTCTTCATGATGGCATGTCTGGACAGGTTCTTCATGGTAATTCAGTATCAGATTCGTTTCCAATCACTCGTGGGTTGAAACAAGACTGTGTGCATGCTCCTACACTCTTTGTACTGTACATGGCTGCTATTCTGCATGAATCATTTGCAAACAACTTAGGCATGGAGATTACATTTTGTTTTGATGGAGGCCTTTTCAATCTGGCAAGACTTCGCTCACAAAGACATACTCTGTTTACCTGGGTGACAGAACTGCAGTATGCCGATGACACCGCATCTCCTGCTCTAACATCTGCAGAACTACAACAGTCAGTCAACTGCTTTAAAACTGCATATGATCGCTTTGGTCTTGCCATTAATGCGAAAAAAACGAAGGTACTTGCACAACCTGCCCCACGATTAACTCTTCCTGAGTTCAGTATCTCCATCTTAGACACAACACTGAAACAGGTTGATCACTTTTCATATCTTCATATCTAAATGGTGTACCTGTGAACAAGAAGTTGTTAAAAGAATTGGGGCTGCTCATGCAACATTCGGACGGTTAATGCACAGAATCTTCATGAATAATGACCTAAAGCTGCATACCAAACTCATGGTGTACAAAGTTGTTGTCATTTCCACTCTGCTGTATGGCTGTGAAACGTGGACACTCTATCACCATATCAGAAAACTTGAGCATTTCCACCAATGGAAAATGAGATTCATCTTGAATATTAAGTGGGAGGACTATGTGACCAACACGGCAGTTGTCGACAAAACGCAGCTAAATAGCATTGAGGCAACAATCGTCGCTCATCAACTGAGATGGTTAGGCCATGGTCACTGCATGGGTGATACCAGGCTTCCCCACCAAATTCTTTTGGTAAACTTTGCTCCGGCAGTAGACCTCATGGAGCCCCTCTTAAGCGTTTTAAGGACCAGCTGAAACACATCCTGAAGACAACTGGTATAGATATACAGATGTTGGAAGAATGTGCTGTGGACCGTTCACTGTGTTCACTGTTTGAAAGAGAATGCCGCAGACATCAAGATCCCAAGCAACAAGCAAGAAAACTCTGTCAATTACAACCCCGCCCTCCTCCATCCATTTGGTGTGATTTGTGTGGGCGTATGTTTTATGCTAGGATTGGTCTGTTTAGTCATTGCAAACGCATCCATAAAGTGAGTTGAACTGGTCAATGTATGCAGGATGAAATTATATATACTCGAATCGAGTTACAGCTGACGATGATGGTTCTTACGTCAAGTGCAGCCTATTCCAAACACTCATGTCATCTGGTAGGAATCAACTATGCTAAATAAATAAAGAAATAAAATGCACCCGTAATATACAAAAGTACACACACTAAATTACGTTCTTCTTCAACTTAAGGTATCATCTCATCACAGAAGGTTGGCGACCATCATAGATTAATTTTTCCCATATCAGATTAATGTTTCCCATATCAGATTTGCCATATTGTGAATGTCAAATTATTGTTGACGGATGTGCCCAGTATAATTTTCTCTGCCCACGTCTAAGTTTCCTATGACTGAGTTAACTCCAAAATGGAAGAGAAGTCTTTTTTTAAGAGTTACAGAGTGATGAAACAAAGGAACTGAACAATTCAGAACTTTAGTGCATGGTCTTATTAAAGCAGCTGTGTTGGTGCTGAAAGAAAAGGAGTATCAGGCTACATTTATCATTTCAGAAGATGTTGCCAAATTAGGCTACTGTCTTGCATTTTGCAAGGGTTAAGATTTTGCTTAATTTCCTGGCACGACAGAATACCTCATCTTTCGTGACATGGTCTACTCGTGGGATTTTGAACATTCTGTGATGCATCCATATTTCAAAGGACTACAATTGGCTCATTGATGAAGTCTGCAATATCCATCCTTTGGCACCTTAAAGCAACGCCAGTAACACACAACATTTCATGACATGCCGTCCGACTCGTTGGCTGAATGGTCAGCGTACTGGCCTTCGGTTCAGAGGGTCCCGGGTTCGATTCCCGGCCGGGTCGGGGATTTTAACCTTCATTGGTTAATTCCAATGGCCTAGGGGCTGGGTGTTTGTGCTGTCCCCAACATCCGTGCAACTCACACACCACACATAACACTATCCTCCACCACAATAACACGCAGTTACCTACACGTGGCAGATGCCGCCCACCCTCATCGGATGGTCTGCCTAACAAGGGCTGCACTCGGCTAGTAATAGCCACAAGAAATTAAAAAAAAAATTATGACATGCCAATGAGTTTCAAATCAGAGGTTGCTGTTGCAAACAACATGCTTAAATTTCAGAAGTGCGCACCTTTTGTAATGCCTGATTCTGGTTTTGATTTTCAGATATGGATGCTATTCTTGTGTTAGCCAACATCCTAGGTACTTGAATTGTGACACATTTTAATCGTGTTTCCATTCAAGAAGGTGTTTTTCTGCTTGATGATTACCATGAATTTTGTTTTGAATGTTTATTTTGAAATTGCTTACTTTGGTGATGCTGTTTGAAAGTAATTGAAGGTCTTCTAAATTGTCAGTTTCATAGTGTTATGTGCATAGTGGATTCTGTTTATATGATTCTCATGAATCTTGATTCCTTTAGTAACCTCATCAAAGGTAATTCAAAGAATGGCTTCAGAGTATGTTGAAAAAGATTGGAGAGAGGATACAACTATGTCTCTCACCTTTCTGTAGTGTGATCTTTTCACTAACGTGGCTTCCAATTTTGATATGAGTTGTTTTGTTCCAATACAGCTTCTTTATGCTCACATTTTTACTGCCAAACCAGTATGTTTCAACTGTTATACATATACGGATATCATATTTAGTTAATGTTGTCAACAGATTTTTTGTATTCAATGAAATGGCAAAGACAGTTGGTCAGGACATTTTTGAACTAAATCTTGGATATACATCAGAGTGTCTCTAGAACCAAGACTGTTTTTGTAAACCATGTATAAACAAAATTACTTTGACAATATTTAAAGGATAATAGTATGAGAAAGGAATACTAATTTATCAGTAAAATTACCTTAGAAAATAAGTATCATAATAAAATAAATATGGTTCATGATGTGGGTTACTGTAGTCACATCCTAGTTCGTGAACCATGAGCAACGGCTGCGTGGCCTAGTAAGTGGTCCCTGAGAGTTGGGATACCAGTTGCTATGGAATGGGAATGGGCATCTCAGACTTATTCTGAGTCATGGCCCTCCTTGTGCTCAGGCGACTAAGACTATACAATCCACCAGTGGTCCCTAACACGTTAGAGGAGAGATCCTTACTCGGACACTGTGTAAGTAGGGGTAGCATCCTGCTCCACAGAATTTACACCGAGCACTCTCAGAAGGTTTTAAGCAAGCCTCAGACCTATGGGAGTAATGGATTCTCACTCCCATTTGACAGGCAAGGGATTCCATGGAAACAACTCGGGGAACGAATGGAATTCGATAGGGAGCTATCAGTATTTATGGGGTTTATGGAAGAAAGGAATTAGAACTAGCTGAGTCAGCAAAGAGGATGAATCTGGATGTGTTAGGAGGTAATTACATTCGGGTAAGGGGAGATAATGAGGAAGAGATAGGAGATTATAGTGTATTAGACGGGTGTTAAAAAGGGAAGAGCAGAGTGTGGGGTAGGACTGTTTATCAGGTATACTATTGCATGCAACATAGTCTTTGTTAGGCACATAAATGAGCAAATAAAATGGGTAGATTTGGCAGTTGGAAGAATTAGGACGAGAATTGTCTCACTGTATTCACCATGTGTGGGTGCAGATGAGGATGAAGTTGACAAGTTTTATGAAGCATTGAGCAACATCGTAGTCAGGGTCAACAGCAAAGATAGGATAGTGCTAATGGGCAATTTCAATGCGAGAGTTGGAAATAGAACTTATGGATACGCAAGGGTGATTGGTAAATGTGGGCATGATATGGAAGCTAATAGGAATGGGAAGTATTTGCTGGACTTCTGTGCAATTCTGGGATTAGCATTGACAAATACATTCTTCTCGTCGCCAAAAGACCTATCTGTGTCGGTGCGACGTAAAGCAAATAGCTAACTAATATATTCTTCAAGCATAAGGCTATTTACTGCTACACATGGGAGGGTAGGGGCACCAGATACATAATAAACTATATCATAACCGACTTTGAATTCAGGAAATCTGTTAGGAATGTGCAGGTTTTCCAGGGATTTTTTGATGATACAGGCCACTATCTGACCTGTAGTCAACTATCTCTAGTTTTAGGATAGAGAGAGAGAAATCTGTCTACAAAGAAATAAGGGTAGAAAATCTTCAGGATGAGGAAATTAGACAGAAGTACATGGATATGATTAGTGAAAAGTTCAAAACATTAGACAGTAAGCAGGTTCAGGATATAGAAAGAGAATTGGTGGCATGCAGGGATGCTGTTGTAGAAACAGCAAGGGAATGCCTAGGAACAACTGTGTGTAAAGATGGGGAAACGTGATCATCTTGGAATGATGAAGTTAGAGCAGCTTGTGAACGTAAAAAGAAGGCATATCAGAAATGACTCCAAACAAGGACTGAAGCAGACAGAGAATTGTACGTGGATAAAACAAACAGTTATTGAATCCAAGAAGAAATTGTGCAAAGATTTTGGTAATAACCTGGAAAGGCCAGGTCAAGCAGCAGGGAAACCTTTCTGGACAGTAATAAAGAATCTTAGAAAGAGAGGGAAAAAGGAAATGAATAGTATTTTGCGTAATTCAAGTGAACTCATAATATAGCCCAGGGAATCCCTGGACAGGTGGAAGGAATATTTTGAAAATCTTCTCAGCATTAAAGGAAATCTTCCTGGTGACATTGCGAACAACTGAGCTCATCGGGAGGAAAACAATGATGTTGATGAAGTGGAAAGGATGGTAAATAAACTAAACTCAATTTCCATAAAGCAGTAAAAGTAGATGAAATTAGACCCGAAATGGTGAAATATAGTGGGAAGGCAGGGATGAAATGGTTTCATAGAGTAAATAATATGGACTGTTAGTAAGATACCTTCTGATGGGACAAAAGCAGTAATTGCACATATATATAAGCAAAGGAATAGGAAGGATTGAAACAACTGTCGAGGTATCTCATTGATTAGTATACCAGGCAAAGTGTTCACTGGCGTTTTGGAACGGAGGGTGCGAGCAGTGGTTGAGAGGAAGTTGGATGAAAACCAGTGTGTTCTTAGATCACAGAGGAGCTGTCAGGATCAGAGTTTCAGTATGCGCCAGGTAATTGAAAAATGTTACAAGAGGAATAGACAGCTACGTTAATGTTTCGTGGATCTAGAGAAAGCATACGACAGTGTACCAAGGGAAAAGATTTTCGCCTTACTTGGGGGACTAGCCATGCGTCTTGGTGGGTGTGCTATTTACCAGCTGATGAGCCCGACTTAGCACACTAGGGAAAAACGCTGGCAACCAGGAATGAGTTAGCTGGAAAATTTATAATGTCCAATAACGGACCAACTATATCGGTATTATAAATTTACTCATTTGGAACAAATATTTCAGGTTCCCTATGGGAATCAGTATCTTTATCATCTGATGGCCAGGCAGGCAACAATTTTTTAAAATGAGACGAAGTGTCTCATAGTGCATTGGCACTGCTGGTGGCTCCAAATAGCCTACGCAGTGGCCTCCACGGTATGCACTAGCCATGCATCTTGGTGGTTGTGCTTTTTATCAACTGATGAGCCCGACTTAGCACACTAGGGCGAAACACTGCAACCAGGAATGAGTTAGCTGGAAAATTTATAATGTCCGATAATGGACCAACTATATAGGTATTATGAATGTACTCATTCGGAACAAATATTTCAGGTTCCCTATGGGAATCAATATCTTTATCACCTACCACTTAGTCGAGCAGCACGTCTCCTTTCTCCCAAGTCTTCCCAGCCCGAACTTTCCAACATTTTTGTAATGCTACTCTTTTGTCGGAAATCACCCAGAACAATTCGAGCGGCTTTTCTTTGGATTTTTTTCCAGTTCTTGAATCAAGTAATCCTGGTGAGGGTGCCATACAATGGAACTTGGGGTCTTACCAGAGACGTATATATGCCCTCTCCTTTACATCCTTACTACAACCCGTAAATACCCTCATGACCATGTGCAGAGATCTGTACCCTTTATTAACAATCATATTTATGTCATCACCCCAATTAAGATCTTTCCTTATATTAACACCTAGGTACTTACAATGATCCCCAAAAGGAACTTTCACCCCTTCAACGCAGTAATTAAAACTGAGAGGACATTTCCTATTTGTGAAACACACAACTTGACTTTTAACCCCGTTTATCATCATACCATTGCCTACTGTCCATCTCACAACATTATCGAGGTCATTTTGCAGTTGCTCACAATCTTGTGATATTTATTACTCTGTAGAGAATAACATCATCTGCAAACAGCCTTACCTCTGATTCCACTTCTTTACACATGTCATTGAGATCTATATAAGAAAACATAAATGTCCAATAATACTGCCTTGAGGAATTCCCCCTTAATTATTACAGGGTCAGGTGAAGCTTTGCCTACTCTAATTCTCCGAGTTCTATTTTCTAGAAATGTAGCCACCCATTCAGTCACTCTTTTTTCCAGTCCATTTGCACTCATTTTTGCCAGTAGTCTCCCATGATCTACCCTATAAAATGCCTTAGATAGGTTAATTGCGGTACAGTCCTTTTGACCTCCTGAATCCAGGATATCTGCTATATCTTGCTGAATCCTACACATTGAGCTTCAGTGGAATAACCTTTCCTAAACCCAAACTGCCTTCTGTCAAACCAGTTATTAATTTTGCAAACATGTCTAATATAATCGGAAAGAATGCTCTCCCAAAGCTTACATGCAATGCATGTCAAACTGACTGATAGACATAAAGCTGAAAATTACAGCCACTCTTTTCTTTATACACAGGGGATACTATAGCAACTCTCCATTCATTTGGTATAGTCGCTTCATGCAAACAATAATCAGATAAGTAATTCAGATAAGCTACTATATCCCAACACATTGCCTTTAGTATATCCCCAGAAATCTTATCAATTCCAAGTGCTTTTCCAGTTTTCAACTTTTGTATCTTACTGTAAATGGCATTATTATCATAGGTCACGTCCTCTATCTGGACAGTATCCTTCTAACCTACAATATTTACATACTGCTGACTGAATACTTCTGCCTTTTGAAGATCCTTGCATACACACACCTGTTGTTCATTAATGATTCCTGGAATGTCTTTCTTGGAACCTGTTTCTGCCTTAAAGTACCTATATATACTCTTCCATTTTTCACTAAAATTTGTATGACCACCAATTATGCTTGCCATAATGTTATTCTTAGCTGACTTTTTTGCTAGATTCAATTTCGTAGTAAGTTCCTTCAATTTCTCCTTACTTCCACAGCCATTTCTAACTCTATTTCTTTCCAACCTGCACTTCCTTCTTTGTCTCTTTACTTCTCTGTTATAATATAGTGGATCTTTACCATTCCTTAACACCTTTAAAGGTACAAACCTATTTTAACATTCCTCAGTAATTACTTTAAACCCATCCCAGAGTCTGTTTACCGTTTTCCACCGATCATAATTACTTTTTAAAAACTCCCTCATGCCTGTTGTCCTAAATAGTCCTAAATTTATACCTTCCTTTCTTTCAAATTTATTTTTAATTATGACAAAAACAGCTTCGTGATCACTAATACCATCTATTACTTCGGTTTCTCTATAGAGCTCATCTGGTTTTACCAGCACCACATCCAAAATATTCTTTCCTCTAGTTGGTTCCATCACTTTCTGAATCAGCTGCCCTTCCCATATTAACTTATTTGCCATTCGTTGTTCATGCTTCCTGTCGTTCGCATTACCTTCCCAATTGACATTTGGTAAATTGAGATCACCTGCTACTATCACATTCTTTTTTCATTTCCATATCGTTTCCAACATAGCTGATCTCCACCTCCGTAGTGTAACGGTTAGTGTTAATAGCTGCAGTCCTCGGGGGTCCAGGTTCGATTCCCGGTACTGCCAGAAATTTAAGAATGTATCTCATTTCTGTTGCCTGAATTCTGCTGTAGTCATTGTTTAGTAGAGTACATGCCTCTAAACCATATGGGAGAATCGGTACAAAGTAGTTGTGATACAGGGTTGTTTTTGTGGTATTTTGCAGTCCCAGAGTAGATTTCTGACTTGATTGTAAAAGTTTGATGCTTTCTGTGTCCTACTGAGTATTTCCTGCTTGACAGTGTTATCTTTGGAGATTAATCTTCCAAGGTACTTGAAGTGAGAATCTGATTCTAATTTTGCTCCTTCCAGAAAGAGTTTTAAGTTTGTTCCTTTCCTGTTGATGGTCATTTCTGCTGTCTTTGTTTTACTTATCTTCTTAAATTTATTGAAAATAGTGTTTTCTGTACTTCAGCTTCTATTTCTCCACATAACAGCACATCATCAACAAATACCAGGACATGTGGTCTGCTGTCCATGTTCTTGATAGATTTTATGATCTTGTCTATTACTATTATGAGTAAGAGTGGTGGACACCTCTCTTTGTTTCAAATGATTTCAATCGAACATTGCCTATCTGAACAGGGCTGTGGCAATTCTGGTACAGCATCTTAACTTTGTCAGTCAGGTAGTTTGGCACCTTGAGGTCTTCCAAGCATCCCAGATCTTGTTCTGAGGGCCACACAACACATCACAGGTCTCATCACATATCTGTACTCCTAGAATTTTTTTTTCGGCTGGGCAGCCTTCACCTTTAATCGCAGCTCAGCCGACCGCAACAAAGCATAAATAGGCAGACGTCTCGTTGGCTGTCGCCTCCCCCATCCACCATGCCCTACGTATTCATCCCAGGAGTAGACCTTACTATCTCAGAAGGTGACATCTACGAAGAACTCAATGCAGCAGACCCTCAGGTGGTTAATGTATTCAGACCAGATGATTACCGCACCAGGAAGCCTACAGCGTACATCATAATACAAATCAGCGGAGAAGAAGCAGAGCGCCGCCTGTACACCTCAGGAGCAACATTCCGAGGCAAGAACTATTCTGTGATACCACCTGCTCAGGTAATACTGAACCAACTACAGAAAAATCCGGGCCTCATACCCTTCTTCCATGAACCCCCACCCTCGACAATAACAACCACCACCACCACCACCACCACCACCATCACTACAATTACTACCTCTCCCTGCAATCCGGTATCAACCGTAATCACCACCAGTGTAACCTGTCACCCCTCCCCAGTCATGTCATCATCTCTCCCGAATCCCACGTCACGCTCACCCCAGCAACCCCCCATCACTCCGCAGGAACTAGCTCCGCCATCACTGTCAGTCAACACTTCGAACCTTCCAACATCGATCCAACAGTCACCATCGCCCCAGGCCAGGCCCAACTGTGTGCTGCGTGGAATCTCTCCGAACATCGCCGAGCTGGAAATACTCCAAGAACTCCGAACTGCAGGCATCCCAGCACAACGGGTCATAAGGATACGCAACAACCACGGACCCACCTACATGGTCCGACTACAGCTACCATCCGAAACACACGTTCAGCAACTTATCAGCTCAGGAGCTCAAGTATTTGGTCAACATCATAGAGTAGAACCTTCCTACTCCCAGCCCAACCATCGTACCCCTGACCACGCACAAACCCGTACCCGATTACCCCCCAATCCAATCCCAGCATACCCACCAGTCTATCTCCCTCCTCCCAACATTGCATACATCACCCCACGACCTCCCACACCTGACTTTCTTCGCATCCTCATCACTTCTCTCCAACAATGCACAACCACTCTCTACCTCCTAACCTCATACCTAATTCCAGGCATATCAGCTCACCTATCCTAGCAACTGCACCATCACTATATATACTTGTAAAACTGTATTGTAAACCCTATATGTACTTTAAATGTTTTGTAAACCCTATATGTAACTAAATGCAACTCAATATGTAACTCATGGTAAATCTCAATAAAAAAAAGCACGAGATCAGAGCTACACTCCTTAGCCAAGAGGCCAAATCCTCAAAACAACTCCAAAATACATCACCATTTTTCCCCTCATCCAACTCCTACAAATCCTCCAAACCCGCCAAATCTCCTGGCCAGAGAGAAGACGTTACCTTCTAGGTGGCCTGCCCCTCCCCTTCGGGGAGGGGAATGAAAACATTCCCCTTGGTCCTTGGTCTGAGGGCATTGTCATAGGCTTTTTCGAAGTCCAAAAATGTAATCACAAGATTCTTTCCATGTTCCCAGTACTTTTGTGTAAGCATTCTTACAGCAAAAATGAGATCCATAGTACTTTGATCTTGAATCAGTGTTCTTCCTCAAGCAAAGGCTGCACTACTGTATCTTCCTAAGTCTCATTTCGAAGATCTTTTCCAACAGTTTCAGGGTGTGTGACAACAATGTTATGCCCCTATAGTTTCCACATTTCCATCTGTTGCCCTTTTTAAACAGTGGTATGATGCTTCTTATTCTCCAATCTTCTGGGATTTTGTTTTCTTCCCAGATCACCTAGAGCACTGTATATAGTAAATTTAAGCCTGGTATTCCAGCTGCCGTTATAGTATCTGAGATGAGATCATCAAAGCCCGAGAACTTTCAATTTTGCATGATCTTTAGTGCTGTTTCGACTTTAAGCCATGTTAATGGGAGTTGGTTTTTCTGAATTTCATCTGTTCTGTAGTTGGTAATGTTATTGTCTACATCTCCATTTAACAGCATGCTGAAGTACCTCTTCATTTCATCTCTGATCCCTTCCTCTGTTCTGATCAAACTACCATATTCATTTTACTTTTTACTACTTTATATAGTAACTTCCTACTTCCTTTGCAGCCTTCCTCTATCCTGGTAGTAAAATCATCCCATCACTTTTCTGTTTCTTCTTGGATTAGTCGTTTTACAGCCAACTTCCTGGTCCACTATTCCTGTGCTTGCTCTTCCATTTGTACCTCATTTCTTCTATTCCCCATTTTTTGTTTTTCTTGATCTAATTTTCTTTTCAGCATATTTCTTTCTTTTACTGCTGTCTTCACCCGGTCATTCCACCAAGATCTTTCCTTCTCTATTGGTTTTGCGCTTGTTTTCCCACAGATTTCCTCAGCTTCCTTGAGAGTTTCTTTGAACAATGTTCATTCTTCTTCGACTCCTCTAATCTCAGTTTTGGGTGATTTTGTTGTTATCCTTGCTTGGTATTTCTCTTCTTCTCCTCTGAGTCCTTCAACAACCAGGTCTTGATCTTTGGCATTTTCTTGCACTTATCTTTGGGGACATAGACATCTTTAAGATTAGCTATTAATAGCCGGTGGTTACTATCTAGATACTCACTGGGTATGACTTTGACATCACAAACATTTTGAACAGCTTTGCCATCAGTGATGATGTAATCTGTCACGGTCTTGAGCTTTCCTTCCCAACTGTATATTGTTATTTTATGACTCTCCCTCTTCTGGTACCATGTGTTTTGTATGGTTAAGTTGTTTCACACACAGAAATCAGTCAAAGTCTTGAAGATCGTGGAAAACTTTCACGTACTAAGTTTGAAAATATTACGTGGAAATTAGCACTGTTGTTTAACATTTTTCTTGAGTCAAACATACGAAGGCCATCCGGAATGTGGTACCTGTTTGTGCATTAAAGACACAGGAGTAAATATTAACAAATATACACATTTTTATTGGAAAGAGCCCTACTTCTCCACATAATCTCCAAGCAAATTTAGGCATTTGTCATAACGTGGGACGAGTTTTTGTATTCCAGCGTCATAGTCCTCCGCCGCCAGCGTATTGAGATATGTAGTCACAGCTCGTTTAAGTTCTTCATCGCTGTCCAATCTTTTTCCCGCCAGGAAGTCTTTAAGCTTCGTAAAGAGATGAAAATCCGAA